>NC_048424.1:4955197-5015209 GCF_013103735.1 Etheostoma cragini | reverse complement strand
GGGGGGGGGGGGCGCAGTGTTTCAGACAGAGGGCAAATACAGATATATTAAGACAATTTGAGAAGCATTCTGTGTTTTTAAACATTAAAGCATGTAAACATGGTCTAGTATAAACCCAAAATACAAATATGAACCTGAAAATTAGCACATTATGGAATGGAATGTATAGAATATTACTACAAGTACTGTCTCTTCCAGCACCTTGGTATTGAGTTAAGGGAGCATCTAATAGATTAGTAGAACTGTTAAAACAAAATTAAACCTTCCACCATGTTTCCATTAAAACAACATAGACCATCCTCTTAAAAATTACACTTTTGGGCGCCCAGGTAGCTCAGTTGGTAGCGCGTATCCCACATAAAGAGGTGTATTCCTTGACACAGAGGTGGGTTTGAATCCAGCCTGTAGCAGGTTTCCTTGATGTCTTTCCACTTTCTTTCCCCTTTCATGCTGTCCTGGTGATTAAAGGCAGAAATTCCCCTTGAAAAATAATTATTAAAAAATGTATAAAAAAACGTGTATTGCTGTGTTTATTGATTGCAGTAGCTATACCGGTTCAGTGGCATCCGCTATATTTAACTTAATTACTTTTGCACAAGTTTATGATCAGATTTATTAGCAACCTGCAGCTTCTACACACCAGGTGATGTTGTGCATGTGAGATCATTGTTTATTTTCAGCATGTGTGCTCCTGCTGTGCAAGCTTGTTTGTACGTGAGTTTTGCATGACATTTTTATAATTTTGTGGTTATCTACAGTAAAAGTGCTGGACCTAAAAGAGCTCTGACCCCCCATTTACTCCAATCATTGTCATATTAAATCCAATGCATTGACATCATGGAAGTATGGAAAGAAATGAGATCATGGGTGACATAAAAATATCACACAAAAACACAGTTGTTTCCTCTTGCAAACTGGATTTGGCTGCAGTACTTGAATGACAAACCAAGATAGGGAAAGTAGTTGGAAAAAGTCATATTGTTTTATTTTTTATTGGATGAATTGGTGTTCCAGAAGAAGAAATGAAGTTTAAACCTAAAAAATATTGCCTCCTTCTGCTTCCATACATGTGGAGACATGATCTTGTTTTTATTGTGTACCTCTGACAATGACAGGTGTGAAACTTGAGCACTCATTTACTGCATCTTCTTGACAGCGTAAAAAAGCCTCTTTGGGTCAGCCAGGGGCCAAAATATGTTTTATTTAATCCTCTCGGAGCATCGGTTTGAGTAGAGGAAGTGTCAGCAGTTCTACTCGTGACTTTTCAGCAGGCTCCAGGGTAACCGTGCACTCTCTCGATGATTCACAGATACAAATATCTGAACGGTTTCCAAATGTTAATAAGAGCCAGGTCTGCTGAGGTCTCGAAGGGGGGAGGAATGTTGGGACAGCAAGAAGAAGCTGTTTGAATAGAAAGAGGGAAGATGGGATTTGTGATGCCATATAAAAATAATTACCAGCAGGAAATGCTCAGTTTGGGACACCGTTAGTCTTTCTATACAGTAGATTTTCTTCTTCTGGATATGAGTACTTTGAGCTCTTAAAAACTTAGAAGATTTAGGCATAAATACTTAAAAACAAATCTTGTTTTTCATTTTTCTGTTTACATGAGTGAACGACTAAAGAGTGTGTTGTAGGTGGGTTAGTGGTTGCGTGTGCGTACATGTTTACAAGTGTCTCAGGCAGCGACGTTATAAACATCCCATAATTATCTCTGATTGCCCCAGGGACCCCTGACTCCCACGAACCCACAGTCGCACAACTGCTATTACAACATTTAAGGCCCGGTCACATTAACAGATCCGCCATAATCTGCTCTCCATGGAAATAAATATCTGTGTTGAAATGGATTTGTTGACATAAAACAAATCATATTAGTCACATTTCATTGTTCAAATGTTCCCCTACTACATTTAAACGGTGCAGCGCACATACACCAACACATAGTAGGCATTTCTGGGTCCAACATACATTGTTAACATGTGTATACATATATATATATATAGACACACACACACACAGACACACACACACACACACACACACACACACACACACACACACACACACACACATTGAAGAAACCTCAGAAAAGCAATAGGAATACATGCAGATACAAATTAAAAAAATGTACATGATAAATTCCCAAATAAATCTGAACAATTGAAAATGCCTATAGTTATAATTTTGTATTTTCTTCTTAATCATTTTTTGTATTTTTTTGTGTTTACTTTCATATTTATTTCTTAATATACCACATATTTATTTGTTTTTTATGGCATTCCTATGATCCTATGACTCTATGCAAGCAGGCAATGAACTTCAAATTCGTATGCATGGTTTCAACTTTTTACCTCTGGTTCTTTCCTCCAAAATCCGTCTGTAATGAATCGCAAGTCAAACTGCTTAAACAGATTCAAATTGGTATGAAAGTTCGTGATTTTTGGAGAGAAAATTCAGACTTTTAGGTTATTTTTCTTCTTATGCTAGTGTAGAATATACATGTTGTTGGTCAGGAACTAAAACTATCAGATGTATTCTTTCACATGACATGTCGTATATCTGTCACCAAGAGTCATTACATCACATTATTATGAGTGTGGTTATTAATCACACATCGATTTGTTTTCCTGCCTTTTTTGGTTCCCTACATCTGCAAATCAAACCCAGAAAACCAAATAATTTCATGCACACAATCTTTGCTAATGTTTATGTTCAATGTGTGTAGTGAGGGCAGAAATACAGTTTGGAAGATCCCAGATGTGTGGCAGGGTATGGAGCCTAGTTACATAACAAAGGGAAGAGGTTATTTCAATTTGTAATGGCCAACATCCCTCCTCTGACAGAGCTGCTGTGATGAGTGAACGAGGCACTGCTTCACTTGAAATAAAACAGAGAGAAGGGGAGAGCAGAGTTAAGTGATTTGAGCAGCTGCACTTCTGTTATTCTAAAACCATGGAGGGAAATGAGCAGAGGACCTTATACTGCAGCTCCTCCCAAAAACACTGGATGAGGGTTAACCGAGGGTCTGACTGTGTGTCTGTACAGGGTCATGTGTTGGGGTGCAGTTTGTAAAGAAACACACCATGTTTCAATTACTATAAACCTTAAAAAAAATACAAAACAAAACCAAAAATCTTGTGAGCCTCAAAGGGATAGTTTGGATCTAATTGAAGTGGGGTTGTGCGCGCTATTACCTACCGTAGATGGTGGTCAGCACACCCCGAGTTTGGAGAAGAAGGCAGGAGTACTGTAGCCTAGCTCCGCCCTCCTACGTACTTCTGCTCAATTTTCATTTTCCTTCAGTACTACGCTTGGCTTTTTCTGCATATTCACGGCTTTTCACCGATCAAAGTTTTACCGGTCCAATCAGCTAACAGAGGAGGGGGCTGAGAACAATGATGTTGATGTTGGGCTCTAGTTTGAGTTGTAGGTCCTGCCGAATATCCAGTAGATAAAGCCCAAACAAGAACAATCTTTGCTGAGTTTTGTTGGTGGCCATGATGTTGTGGCCCTCCCCCCCACGGGGCTCTGGAAAAGTTAGATTTTCCAGCTTGCTCCTTTAGTGGTGAAGGAGTCGGCTAAGGCTAACGCTAACTATGCTAATCCGACGTCACGACCAAACGTTAGCGATTTTAAACTTCAACAGAGTACCTGCCTTCAAGGACGTTAACAGCAGCTAAATGGTTTTATAGCCACCCAAGAAAGAGGCCCACCTCATCAATATCAGTTTAAGTGTACACTATATTCAGAATATTTTTAACAGCTTTAACTTTCCATTAAACCGCTCTTTCTGACAGGGAACTGAAGCGGTTTATATATAGCATTCACCAGACAGCAACTCCCATGTTTTGTGAAGTAAAATTACTGTTTTTGTCATAGGAGTCTGGTGTCTTTGAAGAGATAAGTGGATATAAGCCTTTGTTCTTCATCAGACAGGAGTATTCTGCTGCATCAGCTGGATAAAGAGGTCTCTTGTGTTGCCATGACAGCCTTATTGATTGATTAACTGATTATTTGTGGTGACGCAAACATAATTGACCAGCAGGGACAATTTTATTACTGAAATGTGGAGTGAGATGGTGACATACTCACATATTGTACTTTTTCTACAATCCCAGATGTGTGGTTGAACTATTGTTAAAAATTGCTTTTGACCGTTCATCAATGAAACTGTTAGAAGTATTTTATGACTGAGATGATGAAGCTTTAAAGAGAATTGCAAAGTGAAAGAGAAATATGTTTTTATTTTAATAACCAAAATTACTGTTTTTTAATGTTGAGAAACTGTTGCGACTCATCCTCTCGGTCACCACAGCTGTCTGCCACATGGGCACTGACTCGTACACACTGTTACCCGAACAAGAAAAAGCAATGAGAGAAAAACCCACCATCACGTTGCTACTAAATTGCAATGACGATAACCAGGACCCGGCGCTTTTAGCTATTGCACTCAAATTGATTGTTTGGCAAAGCCAGAGGACAAATATGCCACATGTAGTTCATTAACAAAACATCTCAGATTGCAAAAGACGAGTTCAGATGACCAATTTCCAACTTAAATCCAAAGAGTGCTTACACTGAAAAACTAACAAACAACATCCTAAACCCATTTAAAAGTTTATTTTCATATCGGTAGAAAAAGGCAAAAAACATTATTGTTTATCACAATACTCTGTCTATAATTAATATTTGTCTGTTGTATATAAAATCAACATTTTTATTTAGGTATACGTTGTGTTGTGTAATGTTGGGATTTATGCTTCCTAGGCAATAATCATTAAGATTTCTCGCAAGGCTTCAACTGGGACTTTTTGGAATTAGCCTCAATAAAATAAGCATTTAAAAACTGAACCAGTTCACACAACAGTTTCTGGACCCAATATGGGACACGTTGGATCAATGTTCCCAAAATAAAATGAAGGAACACAAATCAGCCAGTGTTCTCCAGCTGGTGACTGCAGTCTAATCTTCTTCATTGGGCTGCAGCTTCACTCCAAACACATGGTTATAATAATACAAGACCTCATTTTTCCCCTGCTGCCATGCAAAGCAAACAAACATGTAATACTTTAATTTAGTCTCTGTATGAAATCTTGAGTTACTTATTGAAATAACTTCAGAGTGTCTGGAGGAAGCTGTTTTGCAGCCAAGTCATTTTTCCTCTAGAGAAGGAGAACAGCCTCAACGAGTGCATCACGAGCTGGGCCGATACTCAAGGTAAACAGGTGGGTGATGTGAAAATTGCAAGTCTGTATTTTCACGCCTATCATATATGAGGTTATCTTGTTCAGTTATGTATTTTTTTCTTTGATCAGCACTCCATCACATTGACACTATCTTTCCACTTGGATGCAAACACATTCAGTGTATTCCACATGCACAGAAGAGTTAGTAAAACAGGCGTTATCATGGAACCCACGCAACTTCTAGGCAAGACCCGCCGTTCAATGACATTCAGACACTACTATTGGCCAGGCATCCATGCTTACGTAAGGTAACTTAACCCGATTTGTTCAGGTTCCATCACCTGACCAATCAGCTATCCTAACCTCAACCACTCGAGGTCAATGCCTAACCCCGACCAATCAAGCTGCTTCGCAGGGCGGGACTTGCCTAGACATTATGTGGGATCCATAATAATGCCTAAAACAGACATTTAGCCCGTGAAATGTGGACAAAAGTAAAGAGACCTGTCTGAAGCAGCAGCTCTAAAGCAGAGGTTCCAATGTTGTGGATAGTGTGGCTGCAGTTCAGGGACTCCTGGTGCTTCTCGCTGCGGCTGCACTTCACATTACAATAAGATAGTCCGCGCGTTCATGGGCATTGGGAAAAAACAATTCCCAGTGAAAACGTCATCCTTCACGTCACTTCCTGTGTCAGAGGTGTGAAACTTGGGCAAGATTTAGCTAACAAAGTTTCCCGTTGTGACAACTTGCGTTTCATGTGGGCGACTTGGGTTCACTGGAAATGTTTCAATGACAATAAACTGTTTATTGTAGAGAAACGCCTCTGCCAAGAAACGTACACGGACATAACATGTTTGAAATGATTCATTAACATACCTATGTATAAAAAACAACCCTTTATCTGTGCTGTTTGTGTGCTCGCATAAGAAAACAGCAGAAAATCTTTGTTATTGTGGCCTCCATTTTTTCACACACCTGATGCTCTAGGCTACCCCCATCAGTTGGTGGCAGTCATGCAACAAGTTGTTATGCCAAACGCCAATATAACAGAACACGCAGCATGTGAATGCGGGCAGTCGGAAAAACAATGTAATCACGGGGGCCGTCCCTGACATTGCCAGGTGTCATGAACACACCATTAGTCACTTCATGCATCTTAGGCGGATCAAATTGCTGACCAATCTCTTAAAAGCTAAAGGCTGTTTTAGGGTTCTGCAGAGGCTCCATGCATGCGTTGGTGTGTGCGTCGAGCTGGCATGTGTATGTGTGTGGGGAGTGTGTGGTAGAACGAGAACGAGCTTCGGATCAAGCAGCGACTCTAGAAACAAGTGTCTCCCTTTGTGATTTCTGACCAAGGTGGGAAATCTTTTGCAGGAAAAGTTAACCCTCTCATTGATTTCATGTTGTTTATGGAGAAGGAGAACCAGGAAACGAGTAGGGGGAAATGCAACGCTACAAAGCCACGGCTGAGCAACGTGCGCGTTCGCACCGTGTAGTTACATTTATTGAGAGGTGCACATCAGTCCACGGCATGGGTTTTTGTCTTCATCTACCTATGCACGTGGCAAACGGTGTAGATTTTACGCAGAAGTCCAAAACCTTAAGTGTAAATTCATGCAGGACTTACATTAAAAAGGTACACAAAAATGGTATGAGAAAATGCTTCTTAGCTTTCTTTCAAAGACTTAGCTCAGGAAAAATGATGCCACTCTCTCGTCTGCAACTTAAGTACAGAACTCGGAGGGAATTAGCCTAGCTTAGCACTAAATAACACTGAAAGTTAATTAAGACTGGAAGCAGGGCAAATAAAGCTGTCTCTCTCTAACGTAACAGAAATACTGTCTCAAATTGTGTGACCCAAGGCGTTGAAAAGGCCTGCCCAGGCTCTTTCGTTAATTCAATATCTGGAAACTATAATGAGGGACTTTGAACCAGTGGGTAACAGCAACCCAGAGTAAGTTCATGGACTTTTGAAAAGGTTTTCCCCCCTTCTTTACGTAATTTATTTCCTTTGCCCAAACTAAATGATAAATTACCCTATTGTGTCTCTTGGACTTGAGCTGGAACTTGACCCTGAGCCTCACCTTTCACAACTTGTGCATTTCAATCATAGGCCCAAAGGCATTGTTTATTTTCAGTTACTTGCTGATTCACTACAAAAATTGCAGCAGGTGTGATTCCCACTTTCTCACTTACACTCACTCACACTCACACTCACACACACTCACACACACACACACACACACACACACACACACACACACACACACACACACACACAGAATTATGGTTACCTGAGCCAGAGTGAAAGGCCAAGTGTGTTTTCACAGCTGTCTACGTAATGAGCTCTTTGGGGGCCTGTCAAGTCAACGGTTAGCTAACGTCTCAGATTGTGTGTTTATGTGCACATGTGTAAGTGGGTGTGTGTTGGTCCAGGTTAGGTAATGTCTCTCTGTGCCACCATCCACACCTGACAGATTTAATGTCATCATGACTAAAATCACACAATGTGACCTGGGAATCAAAGTGACAGAAGGCTGAGAGAAAGCAAGAAATTTAAAAGGGAACTATCAAGACAAATCAATTAGGCCTATTCTACATGGAGAGCTGTACATTTTAATAAAAACTAAAGAATAAGAAGAGAAAAGTTGAAAAAGATATTGATCTGCATGACTAAGTTCTTTTTTTAACGAGTGTATGAACGCTGCAGAGGTGAAGGGTTTAGTTGCCATTGCTGTTGTTCCTGATTAAAAAACATAAGCCATGCAGTAATAAACATGCCCACAAAAGAAATAAGAAATGTAAAAATGTATCAACTGAGAAGCTGTGAAAAGGAAAAGTGTTACACACGTTCTCTTTTGGCATGAAAGAACAAATCAATTTGGAAAACTACGTGGTGTTCCTCTAGTCACAGTTTTAAGAGTGACAACACTGGGTTAAAGCTTAGCATGGAAGTTCAATTTAAACTTTGGATAATCTTTCATGAAAGTCCATTTACACATTTTTTTCTGGAGCTTTTCATTTGCACAACAGTGGAATCAATTTGCTCAGAGATAGCTCAGATGTCATCATGAGGCCAAAGTTTCAAAGTTGGTAGTCTGGGTCAACGTCTGTAGATTGCTGAAATAAAGCCTGACATCCGGGCGTCTCTCTCACGCCGGATGCCCCTCCCCTTCTGCTATCTCCACTATCCAGTAATATTCATCCTCTGTGGCCCATGAATGTCTGAACCAAATTTCCTGACTATCCATCAAATAGTTCAGATATTTTATTCTGGACCACAGTGGTGAACCGAAAGACTGAACAAAAAGCCATATAAGCTGATAGTAGTGGTCCAGTTCAAAAATTCAGTATCCCTTGATTCCCATTTATATTATTCAGACTGCATGGGTAAATGGTGCAATAAAACCATTCAGACATTGATCTGAAAGATAGTGTTTAGTGACAAACACTATCTAAACGTGAATGAAATTTACGTGAAATGAAATGCTCACTCATCTCATGTCAGCCATGTGCGGTGATGACTTCACATCACTAAGTCAGCAGAAAGCGCTGGTCCTGTGTGGTGCAAACCACTACTCCGACATCACAGCTACTCAATCCACTTCACAGCCAATCAGCATCGAAGTGTTCATGTGGAAAAAAAGAGAGAAAGGTGTTAGATCCCGGTCATTAATAGCACCGAAAAATAAATCATGATGTTAGAGCTTTCAGCTTGTTGCTAAGCCTCTGGGGTGGGAAAATTACACATACATGAAGCAGTGAAATATGTTCCACCTGGGAAAGTCAGAGCTGGTAGAGGTTCCAGAAAGCACATCTGGCCTTTGGGTTTATGCTGGCTCGGCCTGGTGTTTTTCACCCCAGCATTAGCACACCATGCCCACACTCCTCACTCATTTTTACTTCACTACATTTCACTCTCTTTCTCTCTGTCCATGTTGGAGAATTTAATGTTTCAACTTCATTCGCTGCTGTAGTTTCAAAAGTAATCACACTACCTTCAGGTTAATTAAGCCCTTTTAAAACCCACGATAAAAACACATTGCTGCTTTTCTGAGTCACCCAAAAGGTGACACTAGAGTTGTTGTTTGTTAGAACATTAGTGATGCTGAGCCACTATAGTAAGTAGAAAAACAATAATTAAGCTGCTTTAAAAAATCCCCCTCTAGTGACCACTGGCAATTTTAAGTTTCTCAAATATACCTTTTAAAGTAAGCATGTGGTGTATACAGCAAACCGAAATTAGCAAGCCAGTTTAAACAGGCCTTGGATCCCAGCCTCCTTTACCCATATTGTTCAAGTCAACCTCAGTTGGATGAAGGCTAACATTCTGAAACCTGAATCACTGAATCAAGCTGTAACCGATATGATCTGCATGGTGCTGAGGCTGGAAAAGGCACTGAAAAGATAGGAATGAAATATCAAGACAAGGTGTAGTATAGAATCAGGATTATAACCTCTATATTGGGATTTGGAAAGCGTTTTTTTGTGTTTTTGTAGTTCCTTTACTCCTCTATGACAGCATACTGAATATCTTTGAGTTGTGAAAAACTTGATGAACCGAGTAATCGCCGTTAGTAATTAGTAATTTGAGTTTGTCAGAGTTAAGGACAAAAAGGGCCGTAACATACATGACTAGTTAAAACTGTTAACTCCACACACTAAAACATACACGTAAAATCATGTACTAAAACCATGCAATAAAAAACAGATACAAACACAGATACCAACACTAAAGCACAATCCCCAATATTTCTGCTGTATGCCACAATAATAAGTTAATAAGTTCATCCAGTAGACACTGAGTAACATCAGCACTCAGTTGGAGTCTTGTTTCCACATGTTGAATACACATTTAAATCTTTAGTTTTGAGTGACAACAAAGATGGCAGAAGATCCAAAGTCATTATGTTGGGTTCTGGTGTGTAAACAACAGCAAATCAACTCAATGTCCTTTTTTTATTCATAAGATAAAGTGTTGAAATTAGACACTAAAGTAGCGTGGGCAGATTCAAGTTCAAGTTCAAGTTCAAAAACCTTTATTTGTCCCCAAGGGGCAATTCATTTTCAGAGGTAAATCTCATGACATGAAAGGTTGTTCACACTAACAAAAGTCCATTTCTACTAATCTTAGCTAGAGAGGTACCCTACATGCATCGTGAGGGTGGAAGAATCTATGGGTAGAAGAAAATATTTGATATGTTGTCAATCACTGATCATTGGTCTTTGGGGCTTTAGTGAATATGAAGTCCTTTCCTTTTTTCACGTTTTCCATAAAGTCCTACTCTTTGTCTCTTTGCTTTCTCTCTTGTGGCTGCATATGGTGACATCTGTTATTCTGTGCCCTGTCCAACAGTTTAGCAACAGTCCTGGTGATTTACAGCTCCACATGTGGGAATATTTTGTCTGCAGGAGGTCTCCCTCACTACAAGCGGAGCAAATGAAGCATTCAAATATTCAGACCTTTAGGCCATAAGTTTCACCCTGGATTTTATATCAGCCGTATTTTCCTGCTTCATAGCTCAGAAAGAGCAGCAATTTTATGCCTTTGCTTCAGGTTTCTGAAGTGAAAAAAAGCCAAGGATTTGGGGAAAATGTTCCATGCTCATGTGCGTTGAAGGGACTGCAGGACTACGGGATTAGGGTGGCTTATTGAAGGAAGTTTTTGTTGGAGATCAGGTTCCTAACATCCCACATGGCCTGTCATGTTCCAGCACCGAGAACGAAAAGGAAATGTAAAAATATTAGTCAGCAGGAGATCAGGGCAGCCTGCTGCAGGGAGGTTATCAGCTGTTTTTCAACATCAACACGCCCACATGCGACTGTTAATGAAAATTAACGTTCGCTGATTGAAAATGAAAATACTCTGAAAAGTATTTTTAAGAGAATAAATGCCTTGCGTAAGCATACAAAATGTACAGAATTTGACTTTGAACTCCAAACTGTTAATTGTAGGGCACATTTTTGTTGAGTAGCAACAGTGTAAATCTAGACAATTGAACATTGTTGGAGTCAGTGGAAGCAAACCTTAAAAATCTATTGGGAGGGGTTTGACATGTGTTTTGAATTAATGGTTACTCATTTTCCCCTTTATAGGGCAACAATAGCATTCTGCTCTGGAAGTACAGTAAGACACTTACGAAAACGAGTGTTAAAAAAGCTTTATTGAAGTTTGATGCAAGCCAGTCGCATCTCATTACAACACACAGGTTTACAAAAATAGTACGTTCCCCTTTTCTTAAGATGTTTTTGATGTAATATAAAAGATTATGTATGTATCATAAAACCTAAAACCTCCTACTGTATAAGTCATTATTCGGCTATCACAAGTGTTAATAGTCTGGTGTTTTGATAGTTTATTACTTCAAACTAAACATTGTTATTCATTTATGTGGTAAATGAGTTTCATAACCTTCATACTAAAAGGAATAGTTCAACATTTTGTGAAATATGCTTATTTACTTTCTTTCCATGAGTTAGATAAGAAGATTAAAACCACTTTTATAAGGTAGAGTGGTATCCATCTTCTCAAGGAACTGAAAGGGCCCGAGTGTATTTCCCAAAATGGTTTCACAATTGCGTCAACGGGAATCAACAAGAGAGTTACTTTCTTCACTCTTACAGCAACAATAGAAGCAAACGTTACAAACAATGTAAACCAAAGGTCATCAGAGCACAAATTCAGAGGCCATTCATTTAAACCCTTATCATAAACGGACAGCTTTTCCCAGAAGATGAAAGAAATGTCTTCAGAGTACCTGCTCTGAAATGCCTGTAAAAGTTTTCACACTTTAAGAATCAATAAAGTGCCAGCCATTAGAAAAGGATGTGGAAACGTGTAAATAATGTAAAAACAAAGAGATATATTTTCTGTGCCCGTATAATAGTGCATGGGAATGTAAACCTTTGAGTAGTCTGGATGTGAAAACTCCAATACTTTAGTCCAAATATGTGGTTCACAGCTCTCCTAGTTATTATGCCCCAAGAGAATTTCGTGGCTTGACAACAACCTCAAATATTTGAATAATTTCCAGTACATTCAACTAGGCAAGACTTCAATAATACATGTTATTTTATTTCTTTTAATCTCAACATCTAAATTTCAATTCTGGTAAACTCTCATACTATGTCATCATACATGGACGAAGCTTGTTGTCTTTTGGTATTCTTTGGCTTTTATTTACAAGGAAACACACATCAAAAGCAGTAATAAGACACGTGTTGTGGCCGTTTTCTCCACCATGGTCATGTTCTGTCCGTCCACCGTCCATTTCTGGCCTTCTTCGATCTCACTTTTCAACAACAGTTCAATTCTGTTTTCTATTTTCTCAACCTTCCTCTTGGTTCCTTTCATGTGGCCATGTCGTAATATAAGGGCAATGCCTCCTTCAAAGCGCCATCTTGAATTTGATTTGTCGCACTTGTTCATAAATTCTCAGTTGTCTTGCATAATCCCATAGAAGTAGATGATTGCATCTCCAGTCATAATGGATGCTATCCCTCCATCTATCTGTCAATAATTCTTTGTTGTACCGGACAAATCACCTCTGAGTCCACGTCTTTGTCCATTTTTCTACTGTCTCTTAGGCAGCAGGAGTCACGGTCCACTGCTGGGTGTTAATTCGGACATGGGGGTACGGCAAACCTGGAGGTCCAGGGGTTCCAGGTGGTCCAGCTGGCCCTACTGGCCCTGGTTTCCCTCTTGCTCCTGGAAGCCCAATAATGCCTGGTAATCCTGCCTGACCCTGGATCCCTGGAGCACCTGTGGCACCTGGGGGGCCTTCCACACCTGAGGGGCCAAGGTCACCTTTCTGGCCTTTCACACCTGCTGGTCCTGGCGGGCCAGGAGACCCTTTAGCTGCATTGATTCCTGGTCCCCCTCTATTGCCACTCGGGCCAGATTCCCCTGGTGCACCTTTGGGCCCAGGAGAACCCTTCTCTCCGGCCGTTCCACGGACTCCTATAGGGCCTTTGTCCCCTTTACTCCCAGTCAGTCCCATGGGTCCTTTTGAGCCAGTCTCACCACGGTTCCCTTTGGGCCCTGGTACTCCAGGAGCACCTATTGAGGAGGATGGTGAGGTTAAGTTAAAAAATGAAGTGCACATTGAACATATGGCAACGTCTACAACGTCTACTGCACCTTTTAGTATAGTGAAGTTCTTTATGAGCTGGATATGGTGAACATCCACAAGTTTCATCTCCTCCATCACCATGGACAGGTTCCTGACGTCCATGTCCAGTCGGACATTCAACAACATGTTTTGCTGTCTCAGTGTGTCGGCCAAGTGGAGGAGTAGCAACACCGTGTTGTTCAGGTTCTGCACATATGAAGAGGAGGATGTGAGGATAAAGATAAGAAGCAAAATGAGAAAATCCGTAGGAACCGTGGATGAGTAGCAAAGGGAAAGAGAAATCTGCTAAAATTAAGTAAAACTTTAATCGGCAGACTGCACTAAGTGTCAAAAATTACAAATCATCTCAGCTAATATTTAAGCTAAGTGATATGTCATCCCTGTCAAAAATACCCCCAAAAGGTGCATAAGCATTTTTAACGAACAAATCAAAGATATTTTGCTACTATAGCTAGTAGCATCTTTTTATTATTTTGTCCTGAAGTATCAGAGCTCCAGCTGCACATGGGTCATCAGACACAACTTCACATTCAAGGAGCGCACACACACATTAGAGGTTTATACATGGTAAGGTCCCCTGGCTCCTATAGAGGAGGTTTAAAAAAAAAAAAAAAATACTTTTCAAGTATGGTAGTATATGGTTTACTATAAAATATTTAAGCATATAATCTCTCACTATGCAGGACTAAAGCCCTCACCCGCATTCTTTAGATAAGCAATAGGAAAGAAACATTTTGTGTCTCCTACCAGTAGATCTTCAGCGTGTCTGCCCATGCGACTCTGGCAGGACGAGCTCTCAATGTTGATGTACTTGTACATGCTCTGGACGTGGCTCACGGTGGCGTTGATGCTGGAGGAGATTGTGTCGATCTCCATCAAGATGGAGTTCAGACGACCATCTGATGCAGAGAATCGCTCACCTGTCCGGTTCTCATAGTACCTAAAGACGGACAGTTGAGGATGGTAACAGTGTCTGTTTTTACTTTTCCTGAATGATAACACTCGGTCTTTCTATGCCTGCATGTAATGTGTGTGTGTGTGTGTGTGTGTGTGTGTGTGTGTGTGTGTGTCTTTATTATACACATTATAAATTCATCATGTTGTGGGGACATCTGTTCACAATGTCACATGTGGGGACTCACCTCCCATCCGAGACAACAATTCTGGTCCCCCCAAGGTTAATCATTACTTAAGAGTTGACTTTAGGGTTAAAGTTATAATCTGACTTAGGATGAGGTGATTGTAATGGTAGGGATCAGGCATGAAAGGTTATGGTTCACCAACATAATTTCCTCTTGCGTGTAGTAGTTGTAGTACATGCGTGTTACCTGGAATGGTAGTGAAGGTCATGCATGTTCTCCTCGTGTTCATCCATGAAAGACGTCACATTGTCAAGCTGCATCTGCAGGTTCATCACCTGGAGGAAATACAGACATATGTTAAATGTTTTTGTACTTCCGAGGACCCTCACTGACAGACCATAAATTCTCATATAAAGGTCGGTCATTAACAGTGTTCAATGTACAGCGTTACAAAGATTATATTTGTCTGTAATGCAATAATGTATCACATTACTGCTGATAGTTTCAGTAATTACATTACAGTTACTAATCAAAACAACTATCAAGTTACTTTTCTTACTGGTTATCCAACTCATCTGCATAACGGGAGGAGAGAAAAACAAATTAAACGTCTTTTTACGTGACACTCGAGGGATCTCATTCACAACTTGATTTACAACAGCAGGTAAACAAAGCAGAGATAAATAGGTTGGTGGCAGCATACATAGTGGAGGAAATGTTGCCTGTTTCGACAATGGAATCAAATTGGAAAGCTCAAGGGCACTTCAGCAGTTCCCAACAGGTGAACTGGCACCTCTCCAGTCCACAGTTTCTTCTTGGTCTGTACAGAGACATGAACCAGCAACCCCAACCGACGAGCTACCACTGCCCCAAAATTTGGACTTGGCTTGGGAACCAGAGGGTTGTTGGTTCAAGTACTTTAACTAAAGTAACTAATTATGTGTTATCCATTTATGTTTTTTAAATAACTACCCCAACACTGGTCATTAATAACGGCCAAGTAACAGATCTTTGAGGGGAGTGAACTTACCTGAAGCCTACAACAAAGGCACACTACAACAATCATGTCATACTAACCACTGTGCCGCTCTCAATTTATAGTTTTATTAGAAATACCGCTTTCATAAACCTTTCAATTGGTCACCATTTATACGCAATTTCTTCGTTTCTTCACCTGTTGGGTGAGGTCGTAGTACACCTCAGTGGACATGGCGATTCTCTGGTGATCTGCTACGATGTTGTTTTGGAGGAAGCGCATGGTTTGGGTGGTGCTGCTGGTGTTGGATTTGATTGTGCTCAGAACTCGGCTGTAGTCCTGCCAGTCAGTGGTCAACTTCTGGAGGACCAGCGTCTCCTCATCTGCTTTCCTCTGCAGGGCATCAATCCACATTGTACTGGAGAGCAGAGGAGAACAAAGAAGACATTATTTAGCTTTTTACTTACTATGGAAGCAGCCAAAACTAAATGATGAGTAGATATTTAATAAACCACTACTAAATGTATCTACCTTAATGAATGAAAAACACATTTTCCTAGTTAATAAATCATGGGTGCGTTGTAAGACGCATCACCTCATTAATATGTTTAGTAGTATTTCAAAACATCTCAAAAAGTAATGGATAATAAAAATCCATTGACTGTACATTAGGTTTAAGCCTTAGTATTATGTGACCCAGCCGCGCTTTTTTGAAATCCAGTTGTAATTCATAAATAATGATTTGCTCGTCATAAAATTGGCTCTGGCTTCTTGCCTGCTTTCAGTCTCAGATTTTAAGTTTTCACTTGGCCGGTTCACTAAAAGGTCACCACAACACGTGAACATGTAGCTACAAGACGTGATAATAATCTACTGTACCATTGTGTTCATAAAATCATCTGAATACTAGTAGTAGTAGTAGTGTTGATTTTGTTATGAAAATTGTGGGAAAATGACGAAGACGAGAAGTTAAGAAAACGAATATCGCGGACAAAAAAAGAGGTGACTAAAACGGAATTTTGAAATAAAATCTAAAACAAAATCATTTAAATTTTTGTAGAAACAAACAAGTAGAAGAATTGATGTGATATCAATATCTCTCTTCTCTACATCTCTTCATTCACCTGAGTGCCACCGTCGTGTTGACTTGCTGCGCTGTGGCTTTGACGTCGTACTGATCCTCTGCCAGCGTCTTCATTTTCTCTTCAGTTTCCTCGATTACGTCCTTCCAGCCTTCCACCCGATCCAGGTATCTTTCCAGCGACTGGTTGAGAAGTTTGATCGACATGAGGTGGTTTTGCATGTCGCGTGTCAGTCGGTTGCTGGTGGTCTTTAGTGTGGTCTGGGTCTGGGTGGCCTGGTCGAGGACCTGGAGGGGGACCGGGATCAAAGAGGCAGACTTAGTGATCAAAACTTTGTTTATATGCAGCAATGGGCAGTGCAACAAAATATGTTGCTGTTTTTTTAAATAAGACCATGTAAACCTATTTTGATATAACCTTTAAATGCAATTATGCACTGAAAATTAGCATAATATGGGCGCTCTAACAAATTAAATGTCTTTGGGTTTTAAGCTTTTGGTTGAACGCAACAAGCAACTGTCCCCATAAAGTACCTGCTCCTGTCCCAGTATCATTTTCTGGATGTCTTCAAACTCCCTCTTCAGCCTGCTGATCTCCTCGCTGTACAGAGTCACATCCAGACAGCCGGAACAGTTAGAGGTGGAGCTCAGACCTGAGAAATGGAGAGTAGATGAGAGACAGTGAGACAGATGAATTGAAGTTCTAGATGTACAGTGTGTATATAATACGATCTTCTTCTATGTGTATATAATATACGAGCTTCTGGTAACCATATGTGTGAGAGAGAAAAAGATCCCCTCCCTTGACATCACACTAAATCCTGTGTAGTATTTCACACTTCATGAATGACCTTATGCAGGGTCTATGTAGTTGAAAAAACAATCAGATCACAAGGTCTATTCAGGGGCTATTCAAGTTCATATGATTTTCCTCAGCAGATGGGAAGTTACTAAATGTCAAACCAAACAGCTACTAAATGAACACTGTTGTGAGATCTGTGGTGGAATTTCCAGAAACACCATGTTGTGGTAGGATGAGACTAAGGGAAAGCTTAGACAACATCAGGTCATTCATAGGTCACAGGTCAAGGGACGAGAATTTTCGGCCAGTCTCTAATAACCAAACCTGTTCATGTATAATTATGTTTGTGTCTCTATAGACTCAAGGAGTGTAGACAGCTGCATGACAAGGGAATGTTTTGTCTCTTTATGGAGGTCGGTGGGCCAGCCACACTTTACCATACTTCCCAGAGAGAGAGAAACAGGCTGAACAAAGCTTTAGCATGTGCGTTTGGGCACCTTTATTATCTACGTTTACCTTAAAGGTTCAGCTAAACGCAACGCCTCCAGCAGGAGTTTAAATCCACCTTCAGGAAGACAGCCACTGTAGAGAGTTGGGACGTTACTGCGTGTTAAAACATTGTGGTTAAACTGTAGTGCCTGCTTTAACGTCTCCTCGTTTGAGTGGTCACTAAATACTCCTGTGTAAGTCATCAAAGTCTCTCGACATTCTTTATGTGTGTGAAATGAGTTGTCCTGCTCCTTAACAAGATTGTTTACTATATGTGAAATCTCAATTTCTCAGCCAACATTAACAAAAAGGCCTTAAGGTGCTTAGAAAAAACTGATGGAGAAGGCTAGCTCTGTACTGAACGGCCCTCTGGATATATTATGGGGGGGTATGTCAGCCAAGCTGGCATCAATCATAGGCAACACCTCACCGCCGACATGAGACTGTGCGATCCCTGAGCAGCTCCTTCAGCAGCAGACTGCTGCACCCTAAGTGCAAGAAGGAGCGCTACCACCATTATCATTACCACCTTATCATATAGCCAGTATATGATAAGGGTGTTTATAGTCCTACATATTACTGCTACTACTACTCTTATCTATTTTTTCTATTTCTAATAATAATTTTTGTATATTTTCCTACGTCTATTGAATGTGTAATTATCTTATTTTGATGTGTGTGCATATTTTAAATTTCTTGAGCTGGTGTAACAAGGAAATTCAATAAAGTCTATCTTATCTTAAAATGGAAACTTGAATATCTATGTTTCAATGACCATTAATATACACATGTAGTAGTAGTAAAAAGATCCAGATTAGCTACTAAAAGAAACCTGAGGTGAGAGGGTTTCGTCAAGGTCATGAATAAACCTCTCAACAATGGACAATCTTATATTTCTGCAAAAATAATACATTTGTATACTGCCAAAAAACAGTAATTTTAGGGCCTTTTAGTGCTGTAAATCAATCGATTTAGGAAACTTCTTAGCTACTTCTTTTCCAACGAGTCTTTCCTTTGCTATTGTTTTCCCATAATGTGGGTCTAGGAGGTCTCCCTGACTTAAAATAAAAAATGACCATTTGTATAAGTAGCTACCTCACCTTCTATTCTTTGCTGAACCCGGGTTATCGTGTTGTGGTAGACCGACTCCTCCTCAGACAGGGTGTCAACCTTCCTGAACACTGCAGACACAGAAACGTTGATTAAGTTAAGAGGTTAAAAAAAGGTTTAAGGGTTATAATAAGTCATACTATCATTCCTGAGTTCAGGAATTGCCTTTCAGTGAAGAAACATGATCTTCTAAAAGTACCATGCACATAACCATGGAGGGTGGTTTGGAACGCTGTGGAGTGGATACAAAAATGATTAACATCGGCAGTACATTGGTGTTAACAGGACATAGGAAGTATTTTAAGGAGTAAAAAAAGGAAGTTGTAATTCAAGCCCTGACAACAAAACACGTGAAATTTTCATTAGCTAACAAATGTAACCAAAACACTGATGAATGATGGTTTAGCCAGCTGACCACGTCATGCTCTCCCAACATTTTTCCCATGAGAGCAACAATTTAGTGAGTGTGTGGTTCTTGTGTGCAGTGACCATTTGAGAGAGTGCAAGTTTGTATAATGTGTATTTTTTTTCTTCCACACATCCTAAGCCCTGACCCAGGGGATTAATGCAGGTCTGTTTCATAGTGTTTGCATTCATAAATGGTTCCACATGCATGCACATGCCACCTGCTCTACTGTATTAGCTGCTGTGACAGTGAGGCTGAACTGGGCTGGGCTTTTGGTCAAGTCTGTGCAACAATGCTAAAGCAGTATTCTTACAGTTTGTGTGTAAATCAACCACCACAGATTTCTACACATGCAGCAGTATTTGTTTTTTTAATGCTTTGGATCTCATGATTGGCAAAAACGCATTTTTACTCGAAACGGACCAAAAAATGTGTTTGTTTGTTACTTAACAGATTTTTGCTGAAGCATGTGTGTGTGTGTGTGTGTGTGTGTGTGTGTGTTTTTTAATAAAACAGATGTTCAGCAGGGAACATAAAATCAAAGGTTATTTGTCTTTGTTTTTCCTTGTGCTCATGCACAGTTGGGAGTTGTAGCCAAGTGAAATATCTTTTCTGTTTATACTTAAGTTTCCAGGGCTTTGGTGTGGTACAGCTGCGCTGGAAGTTGACACAAACATATTGTGGGTTATGTTTCTGTTTGTAAAGCAGCAGTTCTGTATAGGTGGTGTTAGCATTAGTATTGTGAAATTGTTGAGTCATTCGTCTTTGCTGATGCTCAACATATTATGTAAAAATGTTGACATTTACAAATTGATAATTATGTTTCCCCAAGATATATAGATCTTGTCCACAGGATGCAGAAATTCTCCATTGAAATTCAGGATGACACTCCATCTTTGTGCAGACATTTCACTTGGCAGTGAAACATGTCATATCATTATAATGTTCAACGTTTACCTGCTAGCATCAAACACCTGATATAACTTAAACTCTTCTACCCTCATTATGGATGACCTCAATATCAAGCCTTAAAATCATCCACAGGATCAATCAGGGTTGGCTCATTGGGAGATGGATCCTTGTGTCCAGCCTTCTGTACACCATGAATGTCTGAGCCTCCGCAACTACAGACTTGCAGACACTATTGCATTTTCCCGAGCCAATCTTTTTCTTGCACAGTAAGATATTTCATCGATGGGAAATACAGAGGATGATATTTCCTAAATGGATTTTTCATTCATTTCCATGTTTAACAGAGGTTAAGTAGCTTACAAATTGAATTTGTAGAGTGTGAAAGATGTGTAACATTATCCGTATAAATGATCAAACCTTAACGGCATATCAGCGGATATAATTATGTTTTTTCATAGACTACGTCACAGACATATGCCAGTAAGTAAAGTGGAAACGTTATTTTGTAATGTTTGGTAATTTTCTGCACTTTTCAGTTCGAATTTACCACATTATAGAGGCAGAAAAGATTTTGCGGACGGCATGCACATTCTCACGACAAGTACATTTTTTATACATCACAAAGTGTCTGTGAAAACCAGCGTACACAAGCTTTTCGTCTGTACGCAACATTAGTACATGAGGGCCCTGTTCTTTTTAATTTTTTATTTAGTGAGCTATTTATTTTTATGTAAGTTGTGGGATCTCACATCACTCTCACCAAGCCTCACTCTCTCCCTACTCTTGAGATCCCTGAAAGGTAGTAAAAGATAAAGATTTACGGCTTTCAAACCCAATAAAATGTGATGTTAATGTGAAAAGCGTCTGTTGGTGCTGAGCAGCTGTCAGGTAAAACATGGCACACGGGGCCCAGACCACATTCATTTGATCTATGGGAGTTACCTAAAATGGGCTGTGTTTTAATAAGACCAACACATTCATAGAAAAGTATGATCTTCTCCCATGACAAGCCTACCTCGCAACAAAAAGTGTCAGCATTAATTGGTGGAATAATCTAATTGAACACACGGCTGTTTACTGCATCCAACCTTAGAGATTAGTGTATCTGTTGGGGAGTCAGGGACATAATATCCAGGGCATTTTTGGCTTAGAGACATTTACTTTCGCATTAAAGTTTCACTTCATGAGGTTTTTTAACATTAATATGCGTTCCCCCAGCCTTCCTTTGGTCCCGCAGTGGCCAGAAACGGCGATAGGTGTAAACCGAGCCCTGGGTATCCTGCTCTGGCTTTGAGAAAATGAAATCTTGCTCCTTATGAGTATAGTATATACATAATAAGGAAAGCTCATTGTGGGACTGGTTCTAGTGGCTGTAATTCTGCACTCAGGCGGTATTTTGAGAAAGAGACTTCAGGTATGGTATTAGGGGACCACTAAAGGTCTACATAAAAGAGACTTCAGATGTGGTATTAGGAGACTACTAGGGACTACATAAAAGCGTCCAAAGAGCACCTTGTCACGGGACCTTTAAAAGAAAAGAAAAAATTAAACCTTACCAAGGGAAGCCAGTACTGCTACAGTAATGATGAGTAATGCCACAAATCCAAAAAGGACTTTGACGGCCAGCTGGAGAGAGTGGCTCTGCTGGCATCTCATACAGCCACCTCTGCTACGACCTGGAAGAACAAGAATTAAATATACACGGAAATTAAAACAATCAGAATCTGATAGTGCGACTATATTGTACTTTGTTAAAATGTGAGTTATAATAATTTTTTGCTGATGATCTAATATAAATATGTAACAATGTAATAATACATGTGCTTAGGTATCAGTGATGAAGAGGAAGCTAATTTTAACAACTCTAGAAGTACTAATCTCTAACGATGCAACATATTTTATTGAATCTGAGAAGCTGTAATTATAGCTATTAAGTGAATAAATGTAGTTGAGTAATTATTTCCTTCTTAAATGTATTGGAGTGTTGTCATCGCAGTCACACTCAGGCATTTACACAAATAATGCACACACATGTCTTATGTGTACACAGTATGTCATTGGTGGGAAAAACACAACGCAGATTACATTATTTACATCTGTTTATTTAGTTGTAATTTGACTGTGTGTGTGTGTGTGTGTTTGTGTTTGTGTGTGTATCGTTCACCTCTAAATGAAGGCATTTCCTCCTCTCCAGTGAAATCCTCCTCTGAAAAACAAGGAAAAATATACACAAATAATTTCAAAACACAATGTTCTACTACTGACCACATATTCATGAAGGAATATGAAAGCTTAGTAAAAGAGAGTTGCATTATTTACTCAGCAGCACAATTCTCGTTAAGAATGCAAAAAAATGTCCCAAAATTATTATTTTAACATATAATAGAAAAGGCATGCCTCATTCACATCAACCTCATTTACTTTCTCTAAAACTTATCTAGATAAATCCTGCCAGATCAAATAAAGGAGGCAAACACTAACAAAGGATTTAGAAAATTAAAAGGTGAAACTTCTCAATTGACTGTACCACATGTATCATGTGGCTTATGATTATGTATGATGAACTGGTTGACATTTATGTTTCTTAGACAATAAAACCGTGATCATTACCTTTGAAAAGCTGGTTCTCGTATCCACCATAGTTGTCTGCCAAATAAGAAAGAAACGGACAAAAAATAAGTGCATTTAACTGACTGAAACCAATTCTGCTGAGCATATTCAGCATGAAGCTGCAATCTCAGCACACTAAAAAAGGAAGGTTTTTGTTCTGCTCAAATGTTTTCTCTGCTCACTCAGGAGGAATCAGCCCCACAGTGGTGGAAAATATGAGAAGAGTTGTTGGTTTTGTGTGCCGATTCTGGTGGGAGTATTGTGTGTCTGAGGAGATTGTCATCACACACTCTTTGCTCAAAAGGACTGAAATAGGAAGCAAGACGTCCACATGATGTAACCAGAGGGCCTAATAAACCACACAAGGCCTAGAAGGATACATTCAAGGTCTTCATAACTGTATGTAACGGTAATGAACTTCATGCAACATGTCACCACTGGTACCAAACCCCACACCTTAGACACTTTCGGCCTTATCTTGCATCGGGCGCAGCGCAGCACAACGCAAAGCCGCAAAGCCCACCGCAAAGCCCACGTTGTTACAGGGATGTGTTTTCAGGTGAATTCTTGGTGTATTGCTATCTTCCGCCAGCAGAAAATGAACGCGTTTGGTTTATTGCATGTTATAGCCAAAACACACCTATGAATTAATGAGGACACTAAGTACAACCCTTTTGAACCATGTGCCGGGCAATTGGACCCTTTAGTCCGGCGTCAAATTAGCAAAAGTGGATTTGGACACGCCTTACACGCACCTGCGCCAGGCGCTTCACACCGCTACAGATCGTTAAAATAGGGCCCATAGAGTGCTAATGAGGAGATGCATAAAGTGTCACCTTGACTTCCCTTTAGGGTCTTTTTATGTAAACAAAAAGTTAGTGTAACTGTAAGAGTAGATTTACTTGTTTACAGTTCATTTTCAGTTGTAAAAGTCAGTTTTTTGTTTTTATTTCCTTTCTGAGGCAGTAAAAAAATCATTTTTGAAACCAAATTGTTTTGTGTGGATCAATATCTGTGGTTAACCACACGACCAGTTCTAAGGGAAGAGAAGTCTGGCCCCTCACTGGGAGACAACAAGAGAAAAAATGTCTAGGAAGTGAATAAAACCAGGAACAGTTGCACACAATGTTTGATGAAGATCTAGAGCGTCAAAGACTTCATTTTTCATAAATAAAGATTTTTCAAAACATTTTATTCATCATGTACTCAACACTACTACACTACTGTTTTAGTGCAAAGGTTTTACCTTAAGCCGCATAATGGTAATCAAAGTTTACCTTCAGGCACTGTCTGAGAGAAGCAAATTACAGCCTGCACGCACTGTAGCATTATGAGATGGTGACACAAACAGAAAAAAGGAAATAACAAACCTATTATGTAATCTTCTCTTTTTAGTAAAGTTTAGATAAGTGTACAAACACCACAAGGACGTGAATGTTTATGTCATTCAGAGTTGGAACAGCTGACGGGTATGAGTCACTAAACACTGAGGCTGACATTATGATGGAGGGAGGAGAGAGCAAAGGAAAACAAGAGGAGGAGAGGTGAAAGCAGACATCTTTAAAAAACTAAAGGACAGGAATTAAGAAAGAATGTTAAAGATAGAAAGTGAGAAAGAATTGCATGTCCAAGCAGAATGTTTTTAAAGGGAAAAATTCTGAAAACTCAATCGCTGCTTTGGTGTGGCCAAAACATCTCATGATGGCTCACGAGGACAAGGGGAGGGCTTTGACTTTACTCTTTTGGTTCACAGCAGCTGTTTCAGCAGATACAAATGTAGATAAACCCACTATACACTACCTGCTCAATAACAAACAGCAGACATTTAGCAGCTAAAGAGACAGCTTTTTAGTTAGTGAAGACCAACACGGAGCGTGAATATTGAACTTTCATTGGCCAGCTTGCCAGTAGCATGTAAAAATGAATGCTAATGTTGATCCATGTCTCCTGGATGTGTAAATATGCTGGTATCAACTTTACAATATGATTGAAAATGTGTTTACAGCTTGTTTGGCTCAATCCAAGTGGCCAAAAAAGTTAACTACTTTAAATTGTGGAGCACAGATATCATTATTCTGGGTTCCAGTGGAGAGTTTTCTTATCCCATATGATATAAATCCTGTTTCAGAGACTTTCCCACCCTGATTTAAATGCATTTCTGAGGGGAAACTGAATTCCAGTCATTTTTGGACTTCTGTGGAATAAAACTTGTTGGATTCAAAAGTTTAAATGTCAGCACATGACTCGCTATTGGAAACTGAAATTCCAAAATATTCCCATCATTGTCCACCCTCAAATATCTGCCTGCCCCTCGTTCATGTTTCTCTTCCTTTGCCTCCCTATTTCTCCCTTTCTCTCTCCTCATGTTTCCCCTGCTCTATGTGGGATAAACCCTCATGTCTGTCTCGTTAGTGAGGAAGTGGACCTGTCCAACACTCACAGGAATGAACTGTTCTGAGAGCAGCAGAAAAACAACACTTACCAGGTCCCACCTACAGTCAGGCAATGGCAGCACTGAACTACTAAAAACTGTTTGGTTCCGTCTTAATCAGTGGACGTGCTCTTTCTTTGTAAAATTAACACTTCAACTTGATTATGTTTCAAAGTTTCAAGTGAGTTGTACTTCATCAATAACCTCATTAGTCAAAATTGTTTTACTTTATTAATGTTAGGGGACCTTTGTAGTAGTAGTAGTAGTTGTAATAGTAGTAACTACTGGCATGCACTACTTACAAACAACAACAGAAATTCGGAATATCTTTTGGGACCAGTAAAATGCACATCTGTGACAATAGAAACGCTTTAAGAAATAGATTCTACATTACAAACCTGTAATGCAACATACATTTTAATATGAAATGTTGGATTAATTGCAGCAGTTTTCTGCAGAAAACACCAAACTAGACATGTTTTGGCTGTTTATCCAGACAGTGAGGCAGACTGAGGATGGAAATGTTTGCAGCTTGAATACACTGCAGCAAGTGTGCACTTGTGCTGTGACAAGAAGTAAATATTAAGTAAGGGAGAGCATGGTGGACGTGGCTTGAAAAATGTGGTTTCAAGAGATCTTTTTTCCAAAAGCATGTAGTACATATGTGATCGTTCTCCTATCCCAAACTGTTGGAAAAAATCTTCACACTGTACTAATAGCTCCTTGCTATTTAAAGATAATAGAGCAACGTTTTGATCTAACAGGGATCTTTGTCAGGCATATAGTCAAATCACTATCACAAAGTAGAACAATGAAGCAATGTAAAGAAATAGGAATACATGTTCTCTAAAAAATAAAAATAAAAAAGGTAATCCCTACAAAATGCTTTTAAAGCAACATTATATTCCTAACCATTCAGGTATGAGCTTGTTGTTGTTTCAGTCAGTATACTGTACTGCATATTGCTGGTATAGATGGTGTACAGTGGACCAGCCACCAGAGCTATGAAAATATCAAGGCAAGCAGCATGATACAGCACACACAGGATGTGTGTGCCAGACATGGTACAGGTTATTACAAAGCTTTTCTAATCAGTTCCATATGGATACAGGTGAATGTGGGTGTTACTTACAGAATTATCCACAGGGTTAGGAGCATGCAAAGGCAAGGCTAGAAACTTCATAAAGTACAACAACAAAAAAGGTCAAGTATCAGGATGTTGTTCTTCGAACATATGGAGTCACTCAGCCCTTCTCCCTCAATTGTTTTTCGCCATAGGACCTTTGTGTTTGTGAGCACAGCGCCAGGCCTGTAGTTGAGTCAGCTAACCATCAGCGCCACTTTATTTCTGTGGTTCCTCTGTGGTGGTTCCTCTCAGGGGGGTTTTGGACTTTCCAAACCGCTTCCCCAGCCTATCCCTCCCTTTATTCCCCCCCTGGACTTTACTTTCGCTAGGGGATTGTGCAACATGTTATCCTTGGTAAGTGGCATGGCCTGAATGCCCTTTACCTCACCACATCCCTCCCAAGATGTGATTTAACGTGCAAAATAGAGATGCACAATCAAACATGTCATGCAGTTCCATGTTCCTGTCATTAATTGATTTAAGTTCTTTTTATGTTTTTAAAGATAATTCTGGGGCATTTTTAGGCTTTTATTTCCACAAGACAGAGGAAGACATGGAAGGGGAGAGAGAGGGGGAATGACATGCAGCAGGTAGGAATTGAATCCGCTGGCCGCTGTGTCGAGGAGTTAACCTCTATATATGTTCACCTGCTCTACCAACTGAGCCTACCCGGCCACTCATTTAAGTTCTTTTCATCAGAAAATTCCCCTCAAGAACCTCAGCAAAGTCCCAGCTTTCATTGAAACCAGGAGTCACAAGATGGGCCCTGCTCCAGATCAGAATGGAGGTCTGGACCACAACTCACAAAAGCCAAATGAGTCCTTTTCCAAACCTCTGTTGACATCCAAGTCATTACGGTGCCCTCTGAATGGAATGCGTGGTCTCCTCACAAAACTATAAACAGTATGTGTTGCTGCAGATCGAAAAGCTAAAATTATGGACGAGCTATTACAAGAAATTGTTCTTTTTCTCTGGTTCGGCAGTGAAACGGGAGATTTTCAGAGTCACGATCCCATAAACGCATCATGTTTTCTCAGGCCCAAAACCATCTTGGACCGCCAGTCTGAGGCACAGAGACAAGCCTCGTTTGGTTTACAGGGCTTGGAGGCCAAAGAGCGTGTACAATATTATCTAATGATTTATTTGCAGGCCTCTATCTATTTTTTGCCTGGTTAGATTAAACGACCAAATAGCGTTAATTTATGATCACTCAATCTAAACTGCGTGAATACAGCTCACTCTGAAACACCCATATTTCTCTATGTATGCAAACATTTATAAAAAACAGCTATCCCTATATGCTCAACAAATCTTTAGCTCAAATGATGGATGCTACAGTTGATTGTATTTGATTTTTAAGTTTTCATGAAGCAACCTGATCCAGTTAATCACTACTTTGAAACTAGCTAATAGTTAGCAAGAACTTTTAAAGGACTTTACACACAGTTGGATTCATGAATACCACTTCCAATGTGCGGGTGCACTGTTATGTTGAAACAGGAGCACAAAGTTAAAAGCAGAGACTTTTCTGAAAACCAAAAGTACACAGAAGTATACGTGGAAAGGAGTTTCCACTTACCTTTTGCCTTATCAGTATAAAGGTTACATGTACTAAATGTAAAACTGGTAAAAAAGCTGCTATCAATAACCAAGCTAATAACACCGCTACCTTTTTATTCAGTATTGAGTTGCTGCACACTCAACAGTGTTATGTGTATGCTGCTGGAGTTGGTGTAACAAGGAAAAAGTCCAACAAGTCAATATGACATTCTCATTTTTCTCCTTCAAATTTGATTGTAAGTGTATAATGCTGCCACAGCAAAAGTGGAGTTGAAAACAAGAAAATCTGACTCTTTGTGTCCTGTACCTCCCTTTCTTTTCTCACTCTTTCCTTTTCCTTTGCCAGCCATACACCTGCCTCACCACCTCTCACTCGCCCCCCTCCTCTCCAGCCCTGTTAGGAATGTATGAGGCAGCATGTTTAGTTCTGGTTGGGCAGGGCTGGACCCGCTCTCAGCAAGACTGGAAACCACATGAAGAGACCTCCTGTACCGTTTGGCTGAGGAGAGTACTGTATATGTTCTTAATTTGCCGTAGCCTCGGCTCGTAGTTCAAGGCAGCTTCTCTCCTCAAGACAGGAGCCACAACTGAAGAGAACGTGAATTTTAGTTTGACTTGATTATGCTAATAAGCCTTCCGTGAATTCCTGTAACTGGTCATGTGAAGTAAGTAAAATTGTACACACTCTTCAAAGTCTGAAAAAGGGTACTAAAACCCCAAGAACCCACATCATATAAACAAAAACGTACTGAGCGACTGAATTATTAAAGGCAGTATGAACCTGCACCTAAATGCAGCTGCAACTTTTTATTACACAGAAATAAAAACCCTTAAAACTAAATTATTTTGTTAAAGCTACGTAAAAGAAGAAAATATGACAGAGAAAGTAATTTCAACCATCAAGTGTTGTTAGCAGACTTTATTGGCTGTAGCTAGCCAGTTCAGTAAGCTAGTTCATAGAGTTGGTCAAACAAAGCTACATCAACGACGTTCCGTTTCTGGGCTTACTCCGGGGCTGCAAGAAATTCCACCGGATGCATGTCTTTTCGCCGATGTCTGTTTCCTTCCGCTTTCTTAGTGTTGGAATTTTAAAGTCAGGTGGATTTATCAGGGCAAGGGTTAACTGCTCCTCAGATCTCTGCAGGGTAAATTATCACAGCTAGCTGGACTATCTGTCTAAGTTTTATCTTGCACGACTAAAACAACGTTTGAATTATACCTTCCACCTAATCAAGTTCCTTCTATTTTCCTAACTATTTTGCAATGGGTCCGTGCGGAGATTAGCACCGCCCATGACGATTGTGACTAGTTTAGAGAAATGCCAATCAACCAGAGCACGTTTTTCTCCCATCAAGGACTGCTGTGTTGACTAGCCAGAACCTCCTCCACAGCGTGTTTAGGAAGATCTGGCAAAGCGAGACTAATCAAACAGTTCACAGCTGGCTTTTAAATTGTTCTAGCTGACTTGCATTTACCACTTGATGGTCTAAGAATCAGAATCAATCACAGTATCACAGTTGTTACCCTACGCTGAAGGTCATGACAACTCAAGAAACAGCATTGTTCTTGTAATGCTGTGTAGAGCAAATTTGTTTTTGTCAATTAATTTTACATTTGTTTAGAACAGTTTTCACATTTAATGTTACAAGAGAAATATGGCTGTCAGGATGATGACTAAATGATCATGAGTCACGCTGTCTCGGGTAACTATGGCCGGGGTTGCCAGTGTAGTTACACTAACTATACGATTGGCTAATTGTTGTTTGGGTTTAGTGTGGGGTCAGTGGCACTCAACTGAAACACCATGACCAAAAAATCCAAGGAACAAGACACCAAGTTTTAAAAGGGAAAATATTAATTAGATTCAGTTAACAATACTAAATACAGGAGTGGATCCATGCTAGGGACTGTTGGTAATGAACATGGCAACACTTCTTGACTTCTTTTCAAGCTGCAACACCACATCTGGGATTCATTCCTGCTCCCTCTGTTTTCCCGTCTTTCCCACTGTATGCCTCCATCTCGGCCAACCTTTCACTTTTCATACTGTACGTCTGGGAACCACTCAAAGCCGGTGGCAGCTCTCCTTTCATGCCATGTTGTGAAAAAGCTTGAATTCAGATGTTATGCTTTCGCTCACCCTCTTTAAAAGGGGGATATTAAGTCAATCTGCGGCACATTGGCAGAGCTAGTGAACAAATATGTTTTGTGAAACGGGACTGTGGTGTGTGTGTGTGTGTGCGTGTGTGTACATAGAGATTTAAAGCTGACTGATCAAAGTCTTACATCCAAGAACAACAAACCGACAATTTCTCAGGATCCATACTGCAAAGATTTACAACAGATGAGAAGCATATGTGGTTGCTGGTGCTCTGCGCAGGTGCCTGCCTGCATGCCAAAATGACAGATGCTGTTGCAGTCTACATTTTCTTTGTATTTTTGGCAAATGCACCCAGGTATTGGTAAGAAATGTTTTTTTGCACAACTAGAGAGTAGGAAGATGGGATTAGTAGGTTCTCAGAATAAACACAATACATCAGGAACAAGTAATGTGTAAAAATACTCTACCTTTCATGATTCCTTGCTCAAGAGTCCTTTACAAACAACTTATGGTCTAGTTTGCTGATGCGGAACTTGATAGTGGTGGTATTGCAGTCCTCTGTACTTTTCTTTCACTAAGCAATGGTCCAAGAACAACAACAAAAGGTAGTCAGCAATTTTGCCAGCAAACTCATTCCTGAAGCATTTTCTAGTTTTCCAAAAAAGGCCCAAAACTCAAAAGATGTCTTACTTCCCCATACTTGAAAATTGGTGAACAACAAGCAAACACTCCAGGATACAGCCACATTAAATATTATTCCATATGGGCAAAATATGCAACCTAAAAAATGGCTAATGTCTAGATTATTTCAAATATTCTTGCTCGTCTATCACTGCTATAGTAAAAGCTCCAAAGTTTTAAACGTGTGTTTGCCTGCAGATTTCTGGCATCATACCTCTCCCATCCAGAGCCTGAGGAAACTAAACCTCCTCAGACAGAACACATGTGCAACTTTAGAGAGGGAGGGAGAAAACAGAGCAAGAGGGGATGGAGAGAGAGAAGAAGGTTTGTAAGAAAGTGAGAGAGAGATGGGAGGGGAACAAAGAAACTGGAAAATGAGGGAGGGACTGGAAAAGGGACAGGGTGAAAGAAAGAAGAAAAGGGAGGGAGAGGGAGGGATTTGTGTAAAGTCAGTTTTGTGGCCGAGGCTAATTGCTAACAAATGTTTGAACCTTGTGCAGTGAGCACCTTGAGTATCTGTGGCCTTGGCCTGCGAGATAGGAAAATAGTTTGTGTGAGCATACACCCACGCACACACACCCGCAGTCTTCTCAGCTTGCTCCCACTAACCTCAACTACCACTGTATAAGACTTAACAGCAGGTGTAATATTCCCATTATCACACACATCCAGCTGATGAGGTCTGGCATTAGTTTCACACTATGAAACTTGAATATAAAGCATATATACTGTATGTATTCATACTAATCCACAAAATGTAAATATATCTCTGCTGCTGTGTTTTTTCAGACTTGGGACCGATTCACATTGTACACGGCATGCGCTGCGCTTTCTACATTTACGTCATACATGGGCCAATATTTGAATGCGTCCGGTGTTTACATCAGACGTGAAGTACATGTGACATTGTGTAGAATTCACAGCAATTCCAGTAGTGATTTGGTGTCCAAGATGTTTCTGTCTTTGAACCAAAAGAAAGCTTTTGCTTTTTCCCCCTGGTTGAGGGAAATACAGAGGAAGGCAGCAGCAAGAAGGGTGTGGGTGCAAGAGACCTTCGTCCAGAGAGCAGTTGGGGTAACTCCTGGTGAAGGAGGTCCGCTTTCACTGGGACCGGTTCCAGGGGTAATTTTGGCTCAACAAGAGAGCAATTTGACAGTCTGCTGACGAGAGTTGGATCTACAATTTCCCGGATGGGTTATGGATGGGTTTTCATTTCTAAATAAAATTATACATTTCAACACTATGTGTCATTGCATGTTTACATACATAAGTAAGAGGTCTGCAGTTTTTACAGTTGGGTATAATAAAGCTAAGCTATGAGCCTAAATTCATTCATTCATCATTTTTCATTCATTCATTCATACTCTGGAAAACACTTTGTTTATTGCATGTGTGCAGTTAATTCTTCCCAAACTGGAGCGTCCACACTTGGAAATGGTTAGTTATTCTGTGGAGCTGTATAATCAACTTGGTATTTGGTGTTTTGCAGCTCACAACAGTACAGTTCTTCTCAGTTGCTTTTGTTGCATATCTTAGTCCAGAGATGACAATAATATGTAACATTATTGAGTGAGTAACTATTGTAATATATTGTAATATATGTAATTATTGAGTGAGTAACGATGCTCCAAAGACAAATTCCTCGTATGTGTCCTCATACCTGGCGAATAAAGCTGATTCTGATTCTGATAAGGAATAGTGCTCCCTGTCATGTGCAGTGTTCATTACACTATACTTGTGAACTGTTTAATATGGACAACAACACAAAGCAGTTTTACTATCTTGGTATAAACAATAGCGTAAGGACTTGTTTTTCTTTGGGTCATTGTTATAAATACTTGCTTTGGACACAAACAAAATATTTCAAGCATGATACGTGCTTTTGCAGGTCAGTCACTATGCGGTGCAGCTTACACCGATTGTTTTTAAGAAATGCACTCAATATTGTGAAAATGCAAATTGTGATTTGACAACTGCGCCAAAGTAACTGAGAAAATGTTTTATATAGTTATGAATGTATTTCAGTGGATACATGTTGATTCCACATGGCTAAAACAAACCTAAATGATTGAATTTAAAAGAGAATTCCGGTTGTAAATTTGGACTGCTGTCAGTAGAGAGAAAAATCAGTGCTGCCTACATCGTGTTATCCCCTGCTAGCGTTATAACCTAACAGGCTTAAACAGGGCAAGTTTTAAACTGTTTTTAGCCTCTAAACATGTTCAAAATGTCATTATAGGTGCCTACCCATGTGAACTTTTAATGACATTTTGAGCATGTTAAGAGGCTAAAAACCTGTTTAAAACTTGCCCTGTTTCAGCCTGTTGGGTGCTAACTCTAGCAGGAGAATAACTCTGTGTAGACAGCAATGATTGTTTTCAATTTCTCTGTACTGACAGCACTCCACATTTACAAACAACAAAGCTACATGTTGGAATTGACCGGAATTCTCCTTTAATTCTCCGTGTATGTGTATGTGTGTGTGTGTGTGTGTGTGTGTGTGTGTGTGTGTGTGTGTGTGTGTGTGTGTGTGTGTGTGTGTGTGTCAGTGCGTGCATGCATGCGTGCGTGCGTATCATGTGCAAAACTCCAGGGTTAAATTGGCCAACTAGTGAATTGAAACCACATAGCTCTGCAGCTAATCCTCAACCAGTGGCATGGATTTCAACAATCAACACACACACGCAAAGAGAAAAAGAGAGCTCTGAGTGAGCTGCTCTACTGACTTCTAACACAAAACATAATTATCACCAGGCTTAATTGGTCCCATCGGTGGTACTTAACGACCTGTGGTTGACAGGCCGCAGATGAACTTCAAACATTTGGATGATTCTGGTATCAATTTAGGGGAAATCATGTGGATGCATGAGTATGAGTGTGTTGGAATGTGCATGACACACACACACACACACACACACACACACACACACACACACACACACAGATAAAGTGGAGCAAAACACAGGTTTGCAAAGGGTCACGTAACAGATAATTAGTTTAGTCACACTGGATCCGTGGCTGGTAAACTGCCAACACTGATCAACACAAACCTGGGGGCCAGCCAATTTTAGCTCCCCACGTTCACTGTTGGCCTGTGTGATGTTAAACTCTAGCTTACAGAAATTGCTGATTGTTAACTACAGAAACAAAGGAAGTAGTAGCCCATGGTTTGTTGCCTTCTTATCACAATTGTGGTAGTGCTGCAGCCAGAGCTGTAAACGTGTAGAGATTTAAGACTTTGACTCAAATATACTGTGGGTTTTTGGCACCTTTTGTGTGAAGTCTTTAGTTCTGACCCAGTTAAATACCGGAAGAGTAAAAGACAGAGTAAAGACAATACTAAGTCCCTTAATGTGTCTGTTAAAAAGCTATAGCTAGTTATTTTCATATAGTTCTGCATGTATGGGATGACGAGCATCTTTCAGGAATGTCCACGCTGTAAGTGTGTGTGTGTGAGAGTTGAGTGTGGCAGTAAATCAGGGTGAAAGGATAAACATCGCAAGATGGTCCAAGAATCCTATCTTCTGCACTGCTGTCTAACAGCAATTTGCTCTCATGTGACAACATCCATCTTGGTTTATTGAAGGTCCACTCAGGGTGTGTCTTAAAGCAAATAAGTGTCTGGAAATGGAGACAGCAAGAGCGGAAAAAGAGGAAAAGCCTCTTCACTACATGATTACTGTAATTTAAATACTGTCACATTTCTATAGAAACTTTGTTTGATAAATTGAATCAACTAAAGCTGCTGTTGAGCCAACAGCCGAGCCGCTGTTAAATGAGAGATCGTGCTGTGTCACGGCTGGTTAGAATTTCACACATAGGGGCCATATTGGACCAAATATAGAGGGCTTTTTACAGTGTCTCACTCATAATTATAAGTCCAGTATTTTCTCAATCCTCATTATCTGTACACATTAGTTCTAGTGACCATTGTTGATTTATTTGGATCCAGTGAGATGCTTTTAACAGCCTCAAACGGACTCGTTGTGGTGCATGAACAACACTGAAATGTTAACAGCAGTAAAATATTTACATTATTTTTGGACTTAATTATCTCCAGAAAATGTTTACAAGTACTGTGTAGCAAAATAAATATCAGTAAACAGTTCAAAATACAAAGTACAATTCTGTAGCCTAACACAGTAGTGGGATCTCTATGGAAGAGATTTTACTGTATAAGAATGGAGCTCCTGCCACCTAGTGTTAGATTTGGCTTTTGTACTGAGGAACAAGACAGCCAGATCGATCCCTCAAAACATGCTCTAAAAGACTCAGAAGATAACAATTAACCTTAGTTTTGAATAAAGGTCCCTTGTCATGCTCAATTTCAGGTTAATACTTGTATTTGGGTTTTCTATTAGAATGCTTGCTTTAATGTAAAAAAAGCAAAAAACATTGTTTTTCTCATACTGTCTGTCTGAATATAACTGTATTCGCCCTGTCTGAAACGCACCGTTTTAGCGCCTGTCTCTTCAAGCCCCATCCCAGTCTGTTCTGATTGGTCAGCATTTCCGAGTCTTCTGCATTTGTGCTCTCAGAGCCTCTGCACTGTCATTGCAGCCAGGGAATGACTGTAGCGGCACTGTAGCTGCACTTTCTACCTATACTGTATAATTGTGACATCACAACGGTACAGACGCTCGTTTAAAGGCACAGTTTCTAAATACAGGCTGTGTGCATTTATCTGTGGATTTAGCATTTTGATACTTTCACAGTTATTATATAGCACCTCAACTTGTTTTATATTAAAAAGACAAGGAAATCTCACTTTTTACAATATGGGACCTTTAACGGAAACTTTGAGAACTTTTCTGTCTTGGAGTAAACTTTGTAATAACTATACAACCTGGTCTCATGCCAGTTCCTGAAATGGTCACGTTATTTTCATTTATTAGTTTATGTGTGTGTGTGTGTGTGTGTGTGTGTGTGTGTGTGTGTGTGTGTGTGTGTGTGTGTGTGTGTGTGTGTGTGTGTTCTTATGACACAGTCTTCGTTTATAAGTCACACAGGAAAAGCACAGGTGTAATGATTTAATAACATCAACGATGGTTGCATTGCATTTTTGTTAGTAGAACCTTTGTTGATGATATTAATCATGTGCTTTTGCTGCCACAACATTCCGGCTGTGAAATAAGTGAAGTGAAATTGGAGCTTCTCAAAACCTTTATTTACCTGCTATTACTAACTAATTAAAATTATGTCCCGTGAAAGTTAAGTTTTTAAATGTTAGGTTGCGGTCCAACAAGTTGTCTCTCTGCTCTGCAGCGCTAAGCGCTGCTGCCAATACATTACAAAACTTCTGGAAAAGTCCTCAGGCTCATCACGGTCAAGTCAGGCAGAGTTGCACGAGACAACAGGAAAACCAAAAATAAAAGCCCAAATATATCCATTATAGCCTATATGTTATATTTTGTAGCAATAGTGAAACATCTACGGCCAAGATATAACAGTAACGTCACCTGGAATATAATGTATTAGGACAATGCACATTAATCAACATTTCTGTAAATGCGCCAGTGTTAGCCATTTGGCTAATTTTCAACTGTAATCCTACCTAGCATGCATGTCTTTATGGTGGGAAGAAACCGGAGCCACCGAACCCACGCAAACACGTGGAGGCTCCACACAGAAAGGCCCGGAACGACCTGAAATCCAGAACCTTCTAGCTGTGAGGCAGAAGTGCTAACCAATAGCCACAATGCTGCCGCCTCTAAGCCTAGCTGTACATTAGCATTCAGATTGAAAAAATTGTGGGTTTAACATCTACTTTGGACAAATGCAAAACCAGAATATTACACAGATTTCCAAACAGTTTACCACAGGTGATAACTGCGCACATACCTGTTCTCCTCAGTTTGCACAGCCTCCTGCTGTCAGTTCGGGTAATGCCTGCTAGGTTTGTCCAACTTTACCATTGTCCTACTGCTGCTTTCATGTTTGGTAATCCTCTTAGAAAAGTGCTTGGGATCCGGAAAATCTTTTTTTCTATATAATAAATCAAATTAAGTAAAAAAAAACAAAACAAAAATTCCCTGACAAGCCAGCAGTGAGTTAGCCATTTTGAGCCGGAGAACCACTACACGTTAAATGTGATTATTTGTTACCAGCAGTTTGGTTTAGAACAATATCCAGTGCACTTAGTGTTTAATTGAAAGTTTTTCTATAAAAGGCAGACTTTAAAATGTGTACGATAAAAGATAATCCACAGTTTCTTTAAAAGAACGTCTGCCTACTACGATCCGACAACAGTACTTGGCAAACAGCCAATCAAATTGCAGTGAGGCAACAGCCAATCATCTTTATTATTGCCTTAGTCTTGTCACCAGTCTCAGGTAACTTGACAATAATTAAAAAAATATTTTAAAGCTATAATATAAAAATATATTAAAAACTATAATATTTATTTAAAAAAAATAACAGCAGTAACTGTGATTTCTTTTCTTTCTGAAATGCATTAATCTGAAAAATAAAACTAATTTCAAAGTTACTCAGTTGCACTAAAACCGTAGTTTTTGCTGCTAACACTAGCTATGATAAAATAAGATAAGATACTTTAAGATAATTATCTTAAAGTATTTTATAACCTACTATACTTACCTACTATCTATCTACTATCTACCTGTATGGCAATTTCTTTCCAAACCTTGGAAGAGACGTTCGTAATAGCGATTTATTTTGAAGGGTACTACAGGAAGTCGTCTTTTATTGCTGTGGTTTGACTGCGGCAGCGGGCAGCATGAACCACATGTCTGCACCGTCCCCGTTATCCGCTGGTATAAATACGAGCAGCAGAGAGACTGAGCAGCTTCAGACGGTCTGGAGTCTCAGGAAACAAACAGAGGTGAGTCACCGGAGCTTTTAGTTTTTGAGAGTCTGCAGCTTGGTGATGCAGAGGAAACTAGTCTCCTCAAAGGAAAGGTGTGATGATGTTTTTTAGATAATTCAGAATAGAATAGAATGCAATGCATTTTCCAGGTTTATCTCATGAAATGTCGAGATTTTTAACATTAATTCGGCTATATGTTTTTATTATAATTTAAAAAATCTGGTCCCTTCAGTTGTTTTCTTTATGCTGACGACAGGGTGACTGCTGTTTGTTTCGCTTACTCATGGGTGTGACCTTCATCTTTGGATCAAAACAACTGGATTAGGACAGATGACATCACATTGTGGCTTGTTCACTTTAATTCACTTTAGGCTAGGCACACCCAGCACCAATACTAACTGTTATATAAACATGCCATATTGATTGTGAACTGTGGGCAAATGAGTGAAGGAATTTTAACAGGGTTTTAAAAGAACATTTTGGCAGTGAAACAGCATTCACGTGTAATATTCTAATCCAAATATAGGCTACTGTACTATAGCTATTTGCAATTTTGACAGTTCTAATGTGTTTGTACGTTTTCTAGTTTAAACTGACTCTACTTTCTCCATAAGCACATGACAAATAAGTCTTTTGGTGCAGAAATCCCCAAACACTTAAAATTAGGCCAAAATAAGGCCACACGTGCCATTGTCCCATTTTTTTTTTGTAAATGGTGCTGAGATGATCTAGATTAGATTAAAGTTTTTGTTCCTCATTCTAGAATTCGGAAAGTCTGAGCTTCTAAAAGAGAGAGAATGAGATAAGATAAGATAGAATAAAACTGTACTGAATTCATAAGTCACACCACCACAACTATGAAGTGATAGGTACAAAAACAGATAAAGAATTATCATGAAACAATCAGGAAAACACAATGTTAACATCTGGAACCAGAACAGCTTGAGCCAGTGATGTTTTGAGATTGAGATTTGAGATTTTTGCTAAAAGATGATAAATTAATTATCAAAATCCTTCCCAATAAATTTTAAGCAATTAATCCACAAAACATTTCAGCTTTCCATATGTACGTAATATGTAACCTGGAAATCCGGAGTTCTCGCAAGAGCACCATTTGAATTTGCTCAGCGAGTTCCTCTGGCATCGAGTAATGCTGCTCATTAACTATGCACTTGTAGCCGAGCTGCACCAATCACATCGGTGTATCTGATGTAGGCGGGGCCAGAGCCGAGCTAAACAGATGACAACAGTCTAATCTACCAGTTAGCTCCACTGGTAGCTAAGCGTATGGGGCTCTGTATACGTCACCCCGTTGTAGTATTGTCCAATTACGTGCTGTGAGATTTTGAAATACACGCTTGGTACCGCCCCTCGAGATGAGCTACTTTCATTACTCGATGCCAGACCCTTAATCTTTTGGATTTGGGTCTGGATTTGAAGGCTATATAATAATTGCATTATGTGCAATATACACACTTATACAAAGCTATAAAATGTATACGTAATAGAAATGGAAGATAATAATATAGCATAACATATAATATAGAAATACAATATTAATAAGATTCAGAACAGTAATGTGTTTTTTGATATGGACAGCATGACTTTATGAAGCTGAAACCGAACTTTCTAGAAAGGCACTGCAGGCAACATCTGGATGGTAGGTTTGTTGGCATTCTTTCAGTTGTTTAACAGGATCCTTGCAGCTGCTGCACAGCAAATAATTGATCTTTCTCTCCATTTAACTTTCTCTCTGTCAGCCTTTCTCTTATTGTTTAACTGTCTCTGTCTTTGTTTATGTCTGTTTTTTCTTTTTTTTTATTATATTGCTCATTCTTTTTTCCCTCTGCACCTCAAGTCTAACTCATTCTGTTTTTTTTTTTCTCATAAAACGTTCTTACTAGTCAGAGTCCGCCCCCAGGTTTGCAAACCTTCCAGTAACAGCTATGATGTAATTACAGCCAGAGGCTTATTGTCACATGAATAACGACCTCCTTGTGCAAGCACATGCAGTTTGCCGCACAGTACGTGTTAAACACAGGAGCTCATGAGCTTTTAAAGAGGAGAAAGTGGGACGTTTATTTTTAGCCCCCAGATGGAAATCCAGTCCTTTTGGTTTGGGTTTTTTACTGCAGATTAACAGGACAGAGATTCAAAGAAGTTATGCCCGTCATTAAATTGAATTAATTTTCCTCATAATACTTATAACAGTTGCTACTATATTTATCTGACATCCAGACATTTCCAAAGATGCAGAATATTTTAGGCTTAAATTATAATAATTTATGATTGAATGATGCATTGATGCAAAAATCAATCCAGAGTATTTTGATTATATTTGATGGTGCAGCTATAAAAACATGGAGTATTTATGTTGGAAACATCATAGAACTTCAATGTAAAGTTTGATGAGGACGAAACTGAATATAGTTATGCGTGATACTGTCAGATAGTGTCGAATAAGATGAAACAAAGTCAGGAACTTGTATGTTAATACATCAAGTAACAAATACATGTTAAAGTTACGCATCTTTTGTGTTGAATGGACATGTTGTGCATACTGTATTTTGCTTGTTTCCATAGGAACAGGAGACGATGGGTGAGCAAAAACATCACTGAGCAGGGAATGACTCTGAAAAACAAAGTGACATGAGATATATTATGTCTTTAGGAATTTTTTTTATATTTAACATTTCATAAACATACAGATTAGACATTACACTAATAACCTTTTATCATATGGGTCAACAGCCTTCTCAGCTTGAACAATATATTGAGCTACGCCTAACTCAACACTATATGGGCAAACATATGTGGATGTTTTCCAAGTTTACGTTTTTTGTTCAATCTCAAAGCTTTAATAGACAATGAACAATCTGACTGCTTAAAAGAAGGCCGTATGGATTGGTGCAGGATGACATTGCCGTGCTGCGTTTTTAGAGGAAAAGGGAGGATTATATCCGGCTGCAGAAATAATCGACAGTGTCGACACGCAGAGACGGAGACGTAGGCCTGTACTGCCTGGGAAAAGCTGCAGAAAGAGAAAAGAAGACCGGTCTATCTGTCTGAAGACTTTCTCTCTCTGTCTACTTCTTGTGTGTGTGTGTGTGAACGGAAATAAAAAAATAAAAATAAAAAAAATAGCTACAGTTGAAGCTCTGTTGAATATATGGGCAGCTGACCAAGCACACGCCAGTAGAGCAAAGAGGGTAAACAGAGAAAGGGCCCGCTGTTCTCTTTATATAATGCACAGTTGGTCAAAGTCACAGGAAACACTGGTCCGAGGTCAGTTTGGTGATATGTCCTTGCTGATGGTTTTTTAGTGAATGAAACAAGAGACGATGAAAATGATCATACAGCACACATCCCTTTGAATTATTCACAAGTGATGATCAGAGCTGTTAGTTTTGTAGGTGTTAGGTGTAAGGGTGGAAAACTGCTGAGCAATGATGGTTATTTTCTACTGCGTAGGTCTCTCGTTTCTTTACAGCTTGTGCCGCCCTCTAGAGGAGATGGAGGGGCACATCAACATCACAACAGGAGTTTAAGCTGAATCTGTTCATTCATGTTGGATGTTTTTCAGTAGTTTTTTTCCATCATTGCCTGCTGGCCCTGTGAGAGTCAGAGAGGATGTTAATGATGATGATGATGATGAAGAAGAAGGGGTCCAAGTTTCTGGCTGTGGTGGCTCTTCTTCTGGCCTCAGCCAACTGTATCCGTCTTCCATCAAAAGAAGATCTTAACCGTGAGTGTCTCCGCACCTGCATCAGAAAACTTAAGTTCAACCAAATTTACAATCAATATTTTTCTGGGTTTAAGTATTTGTCTTTTGTTATATTTTTGTTTTATTTCTCAGTAAAAAGTGTACAAAGTGAAGTCTCTGGATTGTCCAAAGTCTTTAGTCTCAGAGAAAAATATCTAAAAGCCTGAATAACTACAAACTAAAGTTACAGTAGGCTAGTTAATGACTAGATATCAAATGAGAAGTAAACAAAATATGGAATAAAGAAAACAATATATTTGAAATTGGGTCCTTTCATAGGACATATGAAGACCCGAAAGGGGAAATGACATGCAGCAAAAGTCCGCATGTCATTTTGTAGATAATCTTTGGGCATTTTTAGGCCTTTATTTCCTCAGGACAGAGGAAAACATGAAAGGGGAGAGAGAAGGGGCATGACATGCAGCAGTTCCGGATCAAACCTGCGGCCTTGGAATAGAGGAGTAAACCTCTTCATGTGCGCCTGCTCTACCAACTGAGCTAACCTGACCACAGCGTTTACCAAATGAAAGATGAATACCCTAAAGTGCAATATAAATGTTATTCCTGTCATGTGAATAAAAATGCCTGCAATGGAAATCAGGGGATGTGGCAGTATCATAGGGCGCAGAAAAAAGTAAAAGGGCCTTTTCTTACAAATAATATTACATATGAATCAAGTTAAACCAAAATAAAAAACACTAAACAAAAATATTTGACACACATATTTGTTCAATTTACTTACATTATCCTTTTGGTCAAAGAGGGCAGAAATGCAAGAGTCTGTTACAGGAATATCTGCAGTAAATTAATAGTTGGTGATGTTATTTTAATTTTTTTGGCAGAGATCTCACTCCAGGGAGGAAATTATCTGGATAAACAGATCGAAAACGCCGTAAATGGAGTGAAGGAGATGAAGAGCGTGATGCAGAAATCTTCAGAGGAACACCAGAAGTTTCTGGATGCCCTGGAGAAAACAAAGGAGCAGAAAGAGGTAGAAACATTTATCAGCACTGATGCCAAATAGCAATTGGCATACATAGATACAGTAATGATCAACAGGAAAAGAAATAGGCTTATTTTGTCCTGATAGAGCTGATTGTAGAAGAATTAATGTGCTTTTTTGACAAAGCAGAGTGAAATTAAAATCACAGCAAAGTGCTACATCCAGTCATATATAGTGTACATTTATAGATAGACAGACAGATAGATAGATATTGATCCCAAAATGGGAAATTACAGCAATGCGACTGGAAGAAATGTTATGTCTTTTATTTTTTGAGTACAGTACACACTTTCTAGACAAAATAGAACAAGACAGACAGAAGTTTCTTTCACTCAAACAAATAAAAGCTAAACATACTGTACCTAATTATCGTACAGTCATTTTATTCTAACCTACATAATATCAAACTTACTGATATTTGACCTGTGGTGGCACTGTGGGAGTAAGTTGTCTTTCGGAGCTTTTTTGCAGTATTAGGTAAAACAGTTGCAGATGGACCACTGAGCTCGCTCGGCTCAAAGATGCTGAAGTTCAGCTGGCACTTATACAACAAACATTCCCTACGCTCACCTATCGCAGGTGTTTTTTTAAACACTCGCCTCGTCTGCTGGGAATCAAGGCTGAATCCAAGGCTTTGCTTCCGATAACATTTTCCTGTGAAGCAACAGTTACACACGTTCCCACGGCAAACTAAAAAAGACAAGCTCTTTAGGCTGTGTAAAGATATCTGAGGTAAATATGGTTCAGACTGCCTATACAGACCCCTAGAAAACTTAATTCAATGATAATAACTGTAAATAACCACTAAGTCTTAAGAACCTCACCAAAATAAAAGCTTGCCTCTTGAAGTCTTTGTTTCTGTTTCGGGACAGGAAGCGTTGCGCGTGGCTAAGGAGAAGGAGACCAAGCTGGAGCAGGAAGAGGGGGTTTGTAACGAGACCATGACGGCTGTGTGGGAGGAGTGTAAGCCCTGCCTGAAGACCACCTGCGTTAAATACTACTCCCGAACCTGCAGCAGTGGATCTGGACTGGTGGGACGCCAGGTCAGACCATCGCATGTTTACACATATATGTACTCATACTAGATTATATAGACCAGGCTTTGATTATAATACAGATATTAGCTGGTCAATGCCATCTTTTACAATGGATATAATGCAGTTTCAGATTCAGAAAATGTCATTTGTACAGTCTATCCCATCCATGTAATAAATAAGTACAAGAGTAAGGACAACAATCAGCATCCACATTAACATGCCAGTGACAACAAGAGCATAGATCAGATTAATAGTTTGTGTTCAGTGACCTAATGACTGAAGGAAGGAAATAATTTGCATACCAATTAGTTTTCCGGGTCAGAACATAATAGCACCGGCCTAAAGGAATAACTAAAATGCAATTGATACATATGGCTTTGAGAATCAATCAATACTGCTGGGTATTTATAGGAACCCCTTAAACCAGGGGTCTTCAACAGGGGGTCCGCGACCCCTAGGGGGTCCGCGGAGGAACTGCATGGGGGTCGCGAAAGTTTTGGTTGAATAGACTTTTTTTTATATTCCTCCCCCCCCCCTGCACTTTTTTCCACTAATTGAAATGTCTTTAAATACACATTAACATGAATTCAACACACTGTAGTTAACAGATAAATGGAGGCAGAAGATGTCTTTCAGTCAACAATGCACACATTCAGCGACACACAGGAGCTCTTTCAAGCTGGGCACCGTTTCATTCACAACACCTGTCCCATCAACGAGGAATCAGAATCAGAATCAGAAATACTTTAATAATCCCAGGGCGAAATTACTTTCGTTACATTACTCCATATGTAATAGACATTACTTAGGCTACATATATTAAGAATATACCCTACTCACTGTGCCTCGCACATGTTTAAAATAAAAACATGAATATATGAACCTGTGTATTATTTGAGTATCTTAGTATTGAATGCACAATAACAAGGTACATTTACACATGGCACTATAGGACCAGTTTGATATAACAATAGAGTTTTTATACAATATATATAATTAGGGGGTCCCCGGTCCATCTCGCCATCAGTTTGGGGGTCCTTGGCCTGGAAAACGTTGAAGACCCCTGCCTTAAACTAAAGAGACTCTAAGGCAATTTTTCTTTGAGCACGTAGGTGTGTACCAATATGTAAATGTTGATTATTATAAATTACTAGTATCTTTAGACACAAGTTTCAGTGTCTTCTCTTGACAAGCATAACATAGGAAATACTTTGGAATTGCAGTGCCATGTAAACAGTAAAAGTCTGTACTTCTACAACACTCGTACCCATCCGGTCTCTCTCTTTTTTCCATCTGCTGATAAGTCAGCTAGAAAGTACAAATATCTGAGATTCAAAATCAAAAGTTGCCCTTTCACCTGCAGCTGGAAGAGGTGCTCAACAGAACGTCTCCCTTCTCCATCTGGATCAACGGGGAGAAAATAGACGTCCTGCAGCAAGAGGGGCAGCGGCAGAGCAAAGAGTTCAGGAACCTGGAGGAAAAGTACTCAGAGATGGCCGACGGTGTGGACACCATATTTACAGACAGCATGAAGGTAGGGTTGACCCGTTAGACCACAGAGGTAAACACTGGACACAGATAAACTTATTTGCTTGTGTGCGTATTTGAGCAATAATCTAAACTAACTTCAACATTAGGGGAATACAGTACACTGAGAAAGCAGGCATCACAATCTAATTTTTGGGTAGATTAAATCAAAACATCCCATTGAGGGTCTCTTTTACCCTAAATAGAGACAACCTAACAAGAGTTAAAGAAATGTAAATTCAGACAGAATTAACAAGTCATAAAAAAAACATCTGATAATTAAAGCTTTAGAATCTTTTTAAAGACTAAATAATCTAACTTCAGTGTGTAATGCAGGTTATTAGAAATAGTGGTGGTAAAATTACTTAGATATTTACCCATCAAAATCTCACCCAGATCCCTCCCGCCTGCCCCCTCCTCCTGTTCCTGTACATTAAACATTGATTCTCTGCCATGTTTACAGTGCCACTGGCACGTTTTTATGTTTATGTTTGTCTTTTTTTACTCTACTGTGTGTGTGTGTGTGTGTGTGTGATGTTGAAATACAATTACCTATATTTCGTTACATGCAGTATGTGCCTGCACATTGTGTCAATGACAGTAAAATTGAATTGAATATTTGAATTAAGTAAAAAGTAGCAATACCACAGTGTAGAAATACTGTTACAAGTAAAGGTCATGTAAACGCTATTTAGATAAAAGTACAAAAGGTGATACTTAATTATGGATCTTGAAGGTGAGGAGGAGGGGGTTCAATTCAATATGGTATATGTTGACACTGTCAACATTAGTGAAACAGACACAGCAGCACACTCACTGCAGAGCACTCAGTTTTTAACAGGCCGTCTCCCTGTGTGTTGTCGGTGTGTCTCAGGTGGCTGATCATGTGCTCTACAACCCTCCAGTCTTCTTCTTTCCTAACTTCCTGGGGCCTTACACTCGCCAGAGCAGAAGCGTTCACTCTCTCTTCCACAACCCGTTCCACGGCTTCCAGGATTTGTTCTCCCCCATGAGGGACATGAGCAGGAACATCTTCAGCTCCATGGGCTCCATGATGAACATCGACTCAGATGCACCTCCCGATGACGGTACATTTTCTGACATATTCCACTTAAATCACACTTACAATAGTAATTTGAAAGCTGTCGTACGGTTTGCAGGTAGTTTATTTGTCTTTTGACTGTTCATCATATAAAACTACACATTTCAGTCTAAAAGATAGTTTTAGGTAAAGTTTTACATTTTCTTGTACATGAATTAGACTTAAACGAAAAAAAAGACCAGAGCTATTTAGATACAGAAAACTAAAAATCCCCTGCAAACACTGCTGCTAAAAAGATGAGGTCAGGTTAGGATAATGTCTGTTAATAGTATTTGCTGTATCAGCTATAAAAGATGTCTCACATTTAGCGCTGTAGTAGGTGAGTTTTCAAATAAATATGAAAGAGCTTAAAAGAGTCAGAAACTACCAGTTTCCAAAATTGTAGATAAATTGGTAAAAATATTACTTCATTTTACCTTCTGCCAAAATCTGTCCTATTTATCCCATCTAAGTCTACAAACAGACTCCAACTTGTTCAGAACTGCTCCCAGGTAGCAGATCATCCGAACACATCACGTTCATCCTTATCATTCGACTCCGGCTCCCTGTGCACTTCCATATTGAATTTAAGCCCCTCCATCACCTACAAAGCCCTCCATAATCTCACAGCCAGCTACGTTTCTGACCCTCCTACCAGGATATGTCCCTTTTATTCCCCCCTCTCTTCCTTGACTGGCCTCCTTGTTACCCCCCACATTCCGCCTCTCCACCATGGGTCTGGAATGCCCTCCCCTCCCACATTCGCCGGGCAGACAGTCAATTAATATTTTTTTTCTTTTTTTCAAAGACCTACCTTTTTAAAGAAAGCTTTTAATCTTTAAGTATTCAGAGTACTGCATCGCCTTAGAAACCTTCCTGACACTTTTCTTTTTACTGCTTTTCTGACATTTCCTAACACAAAATTCAGTCAGATTCTCAGTCTATTTTGTTAAATGTATATCTATGAAGCTAAATGTATTCTATTGTATTTTCTTTATGTGTGCCCTTTTAAACATGTAAGATGTCCTTGTGTGTCTGGAAAAGTGTCCCCCAAATAAAATATATTATCATTATTAAAGTCAGTGTTCCTGCCCAGTTTATTAAAGATAATATAAAACCATACATGTAAAGTTAGAATGTGCACTGTTGTGAATTGAAAAAAGAAAAAAAAGAAAAATTTCCCAAACTGTATGCTTGTGTCTGATCACAGACGGCAGTGTGAACGAGGACGTGGTCATCACCAAACCGTTTGGCGACGGCAGGATGACCTGCAGAGAGATTCGCCGCAACTCAGCCGGCTGCCTCAAGTTCCGCGAAGAGTGTCAGAAATGCAAAGAGATCCAGCATATTGGTAAGATGACGCTCTGGTGAAATGTTGTTTTTTTTTGTGACCAATGGTATCAGTACAAGATAGGTATGAAAATAGAGATGAGGATGGTACAGACTGTGAAAGATGTGTAAGGCTGCAAGAAGAAACAAGTGACAAGTTATACTGAGGGGGAATCAAATATGAATAACATCCTTTTTAAAATTAAATGTATTATGTAAGATGTCAGAAAACAACTAATCGTAACGGTTCAAAAGGTTAAGTGGGTGAAATTATTCCCAGCTGTGTGCATTCATGCAGGAAACCGGAGGTGAGGACCTTAATGACGATCCCGAGATTTTTTTTCATTCTATTTTTCATTAAAGCAACACTACTAGGATTCGTGATAATGTCGGAAACCGGAAGCGCTTGAATGAGTGTGATTTAATTATGTGATCTATTCCTTTGTGTTAAGGATATTATTGTCTACATTTGAGATATTGGGACATTTGGGAAATAAAATGAGGTTTATACTGATTTCACATTGAGAGGGATGCTTCATAAAGCTGGTATAAACACTGTAGCCTGAAATCTCTGTGTCCCCTCAATGAAAAAACTAACAATATTCAGTCAGGAGGGTATCAGTCTCTACCCCCCTCCAGCTTGTAAAACCTCCAAAGGTTTTCTTTTTCCCTTACATATTGCCATGCTTCTCTGATTAATTTCCAATTAAAGTGATTTTTCTAACCTAACTCGAGCTCCGTGGTAATGTTGCCTTCACAGACTGCTCCGGGAAGAGACCTCTGGATGGCCCGCTGAAGCAGGAGCTGGAAGAGGCGCTGGCCATGGCCGAGCGCTTCACTCAACAGTACAACAGCCTCCTGAAGACGTTCGAGGAGACGATGTTGAACACCTCCTCCATCCTGGACCTGCTCAACAGAGAGTTTGGCTGGGTGTCGTCTCTGGCCAACACCACCAAGGACTACAACTTCCAGGTTCAGATGGTACGTAGACCTGGAGGAGGGGTCATTATAATCATCACTTTGGACATCTTTTTTTTACTTTATGTTAGTTTTTTAGTTATTGAGGGAGTTTTTCTTAATCATGAATTTCAATGGAAGAGGACTAGGGTAACATATAAAAACAATGTATTTGAATTTTGGAGGTTGTTTTTTTTTATGTTTGAAAAATAATTCTGACTTCAAATAGATGTTTTTACATGTGGTCCTAATCATCTTCCATAAATTTCTAGCAAGCTGCTACAGAAAAGGTTTTTTTTTGTGTCTCATTAAGCTCATGTACGCCGCCACGATGTCTTGGCCGTGTAATCAAAATGCGGCGGGAATATTGAGAGTTTGCCCATGTTGCTGTAGGAAAGCCATTTAAACAATTTTTCCTGCAAACTCACTCAAGGGCCTAAGTGGTTATTTCAGATGATTGCAAGCCTAAGTGTCTATTTGCGACACGCCTGTTTTCTTTGCAGCAACACCTTTAATTCATGACAATTTCCTCTTTTAAAAGACAATGAAATCTTACTTTTACCTTGGCGACCACCATTGCATGTTGGATTCTACTTTTTTTGTACCATTTAAAGCAACAACTCAACTAAAGTGAAAAGAGCCAAATTACCAACATTGAAGCAGTAAATGCATTGCATGCATTTATCTGCATATGCACAGTGGACCAGTATAGGAAATGCAGATATGTTTCAGCTGTTAAGATGTACATTGTCCCTGTGCTGCAGGTGAAGAGCAGGGAGGATGAAGAGAAGCCCAGTGAGGGGGAGATAAAGCAGCCTGGAGATACAAACGTGTCTGTGCAGCTCTTCAATAATCCACCCATCAACTTTAGCGTGCCGGGCGACATCCCCTGGACCGACCCCAAGTTCTCTGAGGTGGTGGCCCAGAAGGCTTTGGACCACTACAAGGAAACCAGCGTGTGAGTGTCAAGCACATCCAACCACATTTTTTTTTTTTAAGAATAGTTTTAGCATGCAAGTTTATTGTACGTCTGCACGTCTGTAATTTACCATACACCCATGTTAATGATCAAGTATGTATTTTTTTTTTTTTCAAAAAGGTCAAACTATTTTTTTTGAAGCTTTAATAAACGTCCGTTACATTCAAGCCATTGCCAAATGAGTTGCTACAAAGCTAAAATTGTGGCGTCCAATAACTTTCCTGCAGATAATTGAAGATAATTACCCCATCTGAAGAGTCATTCATGTTTCTTTTTTTTTTTAATCTTCTGTGTCCTCCTTGGCTACTAGCGACTGTGTGAAGGGTGTGTGTGGGGGGGGGGCTGTGTGTGGCTTGTATCATGTAGACGCGCCAAGAGTTTTTTGTCATTAGAATTTCTCATTGGGGAGACAGAAACTACGCACTATAGCTGCATTTGTATGTTTTCCTGTTTTTCTTTCTTTCTTGCATTTAAATGACTTTAGATTGTGGGGAAACACCAAATAGATCGTAGGGAATGAAAAGTAATTTTCTCAGGACAATGGGATATAAAAGAATCACTGACAATCTCTGATCTCTTTCTCTTTGTTTTTCTAGTGTGGTTTAATAAGGTCCCAACCTGCGCCGTCTGCTGACAAGTGAATGTTCTGCATTTCTCACATCCCACCCTGGGGAAACAAACCTGAAGCCAACACACTGATTCTGTTGTAAATCCTCCTAGTCCTGCTTTTGCATATGATGCAGTTTAACCTCAGCTATTTATATTACATTATGTTACATTAGAGCTCTTTGTCCTGCTGTAAGAAGATATTCAGTAGATATAGATAACAGGTCTTGTATCACATGTGATCTGGGCTTTTGTAAAAAAACAACAACATAGAACTTCTGCTTAAGTTTCTGTTAAAAGCCAAAATATAACTGGCTCCTACGAGTGTTTATTCTCCGCATTTAGACTTTCTAACACATAAAGGTTCAACTGATATTTCCTCCACCACAGTTCAATGAAATAGACATTTAGTTTGTTGCAAAGATTTGTGGAAAAGTCTGTTATGAGTTGGTTGGTTTGCAGTAGTTAAACCCGATTTGGAGAGATTAAAATTTGAAAATAAGAGTTGAGTATGTTAAGGTTTGCTTTGAGCACATCTGTACACCAGTAACAATGAAGCAATGCATACAGATCCAATAAAACCTGCTCAAACCCATTCAGTGTCTTTGTGTTATTGACAGTGTTCTGTATTTGGGATTATTTTGTTAGTTGATTTAGAAAGGTGCTCTAAGTGAGGTCACACATTTTTTTAGAAAACAACATTTTTGTCACATACAAGGATTTTGGGGTGGGGGGAGAGTGTGTGTGTGTGTGTGTGTGTGTTGGGGGGAGGGTGCGATCTACTCAGTTTTGTTTGAAAAATACTGTTGAATGTCAACAAGAAGTAACGTCACCCAACATGGCTTAGAGCACCTTTCAGCATTTAAGAGGCATTAACACCTTTGTCAAACAAAGCTTTTCTCATTTATGGAAATAAAATACACCTACAGTATGCTACAAAATGGTGGCCAGGGACTGTGTATATGAAACTACCGAAATGGAGATTTTGGACTATTAAAAAGGGTTCTTGATATCTCAACGATAAAAGATATTTATCAAAATTAGAAATACTTTAGTATATATACTAAAGTTTAAAATACTTAAGTTGATGTATTGCAGTAGAAGTGGAAACATCAGCTTCTGACACATTTTTGATTGGCTTGTAAAGGATTCTAATCTCTTGACTTTTTGCACTTTATTGTGCGTTTTAGATGTTCTATAAAAAGTATTTCATTGACTTTTTAGCCCACACACAGAACTCCATAATGAAAAAGCAAAAACATGGTTTAAAAGGTCAAAAACTGAAACCTCTACACCGAAATAGTCTCACCTTTGTGTGATGGAGCTCCAAATTATGCTCCGAAGTTTGCTTTGGTTACGCTTGAGATTTCTGTACAACCTGATGAAAAAATAGACTACTTTTAGTCAAAGAGTTGCAGCATCTGAGTTCTTGCCACTTTCCTGGCATCTTCATTGTTTTTTTACAGCAGACATTTTGACTCGTCATAGTAGGAAAGGCACAGGTGCAACTTCCAACATTGATGGCTCAGTGTGCCGGTAAGCATTTTCCAGTGAGCCTTAACTTGAACACAGCTGTCATTAATGTTAGTGAAAAATGTCCGCTTTGATAAAAAACGACTGTTGTCACTGTGGTACTAAATTCGTCCCTTGTCTAAGATATTGCTGTGAAAAAATAGAATTAGCTTTAGATTTTTTATTACACTAACAAGTGTTGTCTGGCTGTTCCTTCTATCTTTCAGTATTTCTACAAACACATATTATCCTTGACCAAATAAGCAAGACAGTTTAAGTTAGTAAAAAGCAAAAACATCGAAGGTTTCAGAGTCAGAAACTCAGCTAATCTGCTTCATCAGGACGCTTATGAGGAAATAACATAGGCTACAACTACTACAACCCAAAATTGTTCCAACTATGGCACTGAGTTCTGTTCATATATCTCACTGCCCATAAAAAGAAGTGTTTTGAAAAAACACGTTTTACGGGCCTTGAAGAAACAAAGAAGTCAGTAAAGGAGAGCAGCGTTTAAAATATTGTCCCGTTTTTATTTTTGTGTAAAAATCACACAGCTGCTAGTTGACTCTGCAGAGATACAGTACATCCATGCAGTTACACATCTAGGATCCCACAGCCAAGAGATAAGGAATTAAATATAATATTCTTTCGCTGTTAGTCAGCAATTAATGCAAATTTACACAAGTCCAAAAGTGTGTATCATGTACAATATACAACACAGATCTTGGTTCAAATAGCATTCAAAATCCCACCAAAGACTTTGTGATTGCTTCTGCCTGCCTGGATTGCCTTTAGGGTTCGCGGATGAATGGGGAGCTATTGTGCTAGCAAGCATAAAATCAATCCCACATGAAGGTTTTCAATGGTATTAGTTCTAGGTCTGGAGACATCACACTCTCACACACACTAACTCTCTCACTCTCACACACACACACACTGGAAACGCCAGTGGGGGGGGAGGGGGGTAAGGCTTTAAGAGAACACACAGGAAGTTCCAGGGACAAAAACATTTATAAAAATAAAAAATATCTAACCAAACAAGACGGGATATTTAAGGGTACTGGCACAACAACCTCTTAGTTTCCAAGGATGTACTGAAGAAATAAAAACTTAAGTGGTTCATTATTTCTTTTTTTCTTCTTAAAGCATCTTTTTTTGTTTTTGTTTTTTAAATACATGTGAAAGACAAAAAAATGCAAACATTAAAAGAAAGCAGAAGGATGTAACAAAAAAAATATAAAAAGAAAGAAGGGTAGGGAGGTTAAGTTCAAAGTGCAGTTAGGTCATCCAGGTCTTCCATTCTGTTGACTGGTCTCCATCTGTTGTCCTGATGAGCTTCATCTACACCCAGCAAGGGTCACATCTTGCAGATTTAGGGTGGGGTGGTGTGTGTGAGTGTGTGTGTGTGTGCGCGCGTGTGTGACAAGCATACAGTAGCTGTTGTTCTGGAAGATCTAAGATACAAAAACCAGATTATACTGTTCACACAGTTGCTACTATCATAGTACAAACCAATGACCAAGTACAAACAGCTAAGTAGAGGTGGTGTGTGAGGATGTATCACCCGTACTTGCATAGTGCAGACTGTCCGATTGGAAAACAGCTGAATATCTTAAACTCATATCTTCACCATCAGTTTGGATTTGTGCATTTGTTTTTGCTGATCAGAAAGTCACAGCGAATCTTCTCACTGATCAGCAGAACAATTCTTCATACAGTAATTGCTGCCTCCTGCAGTCGAGCAGCTGGTATTATCTTCAAACCCCTTCAAGTAAATGTCTGTTTTGGCTAAATGGTTTCCCATCCAGGTGAAGGTAAAAGACGGGGAGATGACGACAGCAACCAAGAATAACATGTTTAAAAAGAATGTTGACGCACAGCTATGTTTGGAAATGAATCAACAGAAACGTGAAGAAAGGGAAAAGAGTTCTTTTTTTTTCCTTTTCTTTTTTTCAAAAACAAAGCCCAGGTCAAGGTGAAAGAGCAGAGAGATGGTTCAGTCATTTGGCATAAAGTTAAACCATTTAGTCACATCAAACCTCAAAGACATTCATTCACCGCATCATGCCATCAACACACATACGTAGACTTCAAGGGGCAGTAAGACACGAGAGAGAGAGAGAGAGAGAGAGAGAGAGAGAGAGAGGTTTCACAGGATGAGTAAAAAAGAAAAAAAGCCTTCACCAAAATATTTTGGCCATTAAAGGCCTCACAGAAACAAACTAAAAATCCCGTCCAGAAGTAGCCCAGTATGTTTTATGGAGAGACTGACCACACCAAACTCCAGCAAAAAAACAAAACAACAACTATGTGACATTTCTTTCTTACTGGTAGATTCCTGGTAGAAGTTCATGTTTCCAAAGCCTCTAATATGTGTTGCAGCATGTCTCTGTGACTTATTTTTTACCAGATTATTTGAAAATTTTGACATTTGGGAGGCAAATGGTCATGAGAGCGCCGGTCTTTGATGATATTTAAAGCAGAAATGCTTTTCGAGTCGTGTTTTCCACAATTATTGCCCAGCTTGGATTAGGTATTATCAGCCGTAGAAAAGTAGGTACACCGATAAGTGAGAAGCCCAAGGAATAGTTAAACTACTTTAGAAATACACGCTTTGCTTCATTTCCAGCAGTTTCAGCATTTAACTATCCCCCAAATAGCAAATTGTTGTTTTTACTGCTCTGTTTTTGTACAGACTTAACAAACAACAGACAACATATTAACATGTTGATTTTAGAGGTGATGGTAGGTGTAGTTTTGAACTTTGGACAAAGCCAGGATAGCGGTTTCCCCCTGCTACCAGTATTTATGCTAAGCTAACATAATCGCAGCCTCCATCTCTGTACTCACACATGAGATTGATATGGATCTTCAGATTCAACTCTAAAAAAAGAAACTTGAAGAAGCGCATTCTCCCAAAAAGTACTAAACTGCTTCTTTTAATTTAGGAGTTTTGTGCGGCACAGCACCCAAAGACAGAATAGACATATTGTTGCTAGCTTCAAGTCACTAAACAGAAACACAAATACACAAACGGTCACACACACACACAACAAACACACTCCGCCTTCCTTCTTCACTCATTCAGAGAGTATTCAGACACCAGCAGTTTGTCTTCAGACGGCCCCCACAGGTGGAGCGTCTGGTCTGTCACTCCTAACCGTTTCTCAGTCTGCTGTTGTCCTCGCGCTCACCTCTCTTTAGAGAAATTTGAAAAGTGCCAGTTTGTAAAATCCCCCCCCAATGCTCCTGTCGCCTCCTCCTCTTGGTAAGACTTTGCTCTCATGTTCTTCCGGTATATGATTAATACAAGTGTTAGTTGAGCGTAAGAGTATTAACGGAGCACCCTGCAACAGGTCGGGGGCTCCAGGGAAAGCCGAGATGGTGGGAGGAGGAGGGAGGGAGGGGTGGAGGGAGAGTCACACCAAGGGCCACAGCTCTGCTTCAGATGGACTACAGCTGAGTTCTCCTCTTCACGTTGGTTAAAGATGAGAGAAAGGTCTGAGCTGCTCCAGCTGGACTTCCAGGGATATCCTCTCTTCAAGAAGGTCCTGGAATAAAACAACCCATGTGTGATCTTTCTTTTTGTTGTTTTTTCTGTGGAGACAGGAGTTGGAAAGAAAACACTGTAATCCAACGTACCTTCAGTTGTTGCTGCAGTTCACTGTTAAGTCGCGCCAACACTGTGTTTGTCTCTTTGTTTCTTCTAATTGAAGCTTGTATCGCCTTTTTGTCCTTTCCTACTGACCTGAAAACACAAATACACACTTTTTACTCAAGGGTAATAAAAAATGTCTTTTTAAAACTTAACAGGATCTTCCAAAGTCTCGCTAACCAACCAACGTTGCTACCTGGGGATGGACGGCTGAGTTGCCAGGACAGCTGCTATGACGTTTAATTTCTGTGGACCGTGTTGCTCGTCCTCCGGTCGTAGCTCGTCTTCAGATTTCAACCTTCGGCGCACAGGTTTTGGAGGAGGCCCTAGTGGACCAGACACAGAACCTTTGGCCTGATGGGAAGACAAAACCGAGAGAAGAGTCAACAAAAACATGGATTCAATCGGTGGCATTAAGAAAACCGATACACTTATGTAAATAAATAAAAAGTTAGAAATTATCACATGTGTTTTGGATATTCTGGGTGCACTGTGTTTATTTTATTGTGTGAAGGGCTCATTGCATGATTGGAAATTATTACCAAATGACGACAGAGAGTTCACTGGAGTCGTTTAACATGGATTTTACTTGCAAGGAGCCGATACACTGCAAATAGGCTACAGCAGATCAACTGAAGAGCAACTTCTTCAGTTCTACCTTATACTGTACATTGAAATCCCCCCTCCCCTTCCCATGGTAACCATATTCCAAACAGCTGCACTCTCTCAAAGCTCATTAAAACTCTACCTGAAAATATGAAAGGGAGTGAGACTTCAAGTGTCTGGAGGGAGGAAGTCTATCCAAGTTCTATCCCAGATAATAGGTGACTAAACTGACCTTGGGTGTCTGAAGATAGCCAGGGAGGTTTGTGGGTCTTATAGGTCAGTAAGAGCTCAGAGAATCACATTTCCTAACAAAACTGGTCTCTAGTACTAATTAGTACTAACTAATGTGTGCCTTGGATTGTTTATCAAAGAGACATGCATTGCTGCTTTGTCACATTATTACAAATGTTAGTATTTTCACAATGTATTCAAAAATAATTACTCAAGACAAAATATTCTTAAGCTATTTAGTGAATCGTTGGAAGTATTTGACCATTCATACGGTTCATGTATGACACTCATTTTCTCAGGTCTTGACTTACAGAGTTGATAGTAGCTGAGACTCTCTCGTCGACTTGGCCGTCACTCTTGACTGTTCTTAAAGGGCCAGCTCCCTCTGAGGACTTCTCCACCTGTAAAACCGGACAGGTCAAACTCTGACCTCTGAACAGAACACCAGACGATGAAAACCTTTGGGTATCAACTATAGAATGGTGTCTCTTGCGAGTAAAATTAGTGAGATTCATATTTAAGCATGATTACAAAACTGTAAAGTACACCACATTTGTCTTTGTGAAAATGTACTATTTGATGCACAACAGATGTCCTTTTTGACCATGACAAAAAGAACATTGATCCCCAAAAGCAGGGCAAGCATTTTTTTATTTTTACATTAAAAATTACTTTTTTATGATCCAAATGCACTGGAATTTGATCTAAATATAAATATCTTAGACCACTGGGGATGAAGCCCTTTGAACAATGCTGAAGTGCTATTGTTTTGGTAGATATAAAATTAAAATACGCAGTTATAACTTATTTCACAGTTAACAGCTCAATGTTTGCATCACGCCTCATTGTCAACATTTAACACAGAATGGCGTGTTCAATAAAAGAGCAGATGTGTTTCTCACAGGACTAATCTGGCTTGCAGAGTCTTGAAACTATTTGTAAACTGTCACACAGTCGAGGCAACAACCCACCTGTCCAGGCTCACTGTGAATGTCGACCTCTGGCAGGCTGGAGGGCTGTTCAGATGCAGCGAACGCCTGAAACTGACTGAAGTCGGCGAAATTGGGCTGCTGGGGAATCTGTTGGGGGGAGGTGGTGGTGAGTGCTGCTCCGCCTCCTGATGCACCCTCTGCCTCCGCACGATGCCCGGTGTGTGGTGCTGACGTCTGGAGAGAGGGAGAAGTGACGGTGAAGGCCCTTCATATTGTCAAGTCTGGACTTGATGCAACATTAATGATGATTATGATGATGATGATGATGATGCGATGCAGGAAGACCTCGTGATTTTCCGTCCATCTTACCTGTGTGGGTAGCGGTCTAGGGGGCACAGCGGGCGGGTAAGCTATTGTAGAGGACGGGGGTTGTCCTGCAGCAGAAGCGGCAGCGAAGGTGCGGTTCATGTCGAGAGACGAGGACCGAGAGTGAGAGGGGTGGGGGCGAGGGGGAGGTGGAGGGGGGGCTACCACCTTCAGAGCCTCCGGAGACGTTCCCGACTGAGACCTGAGCACAAGCATTCAGGTTTTTGGGACTTAGGGATCGGACATACATTTTTCTATTTGATCTATTTACAATGCGATTTGTCAGAGCAGATGTTAAGACGGTGGAAAGATGGTCGAGTGTACAGATTAACAGATAAGCAAAGACACGTCCACAGCGCTTGTCCATAGTAGTGAAAGCCACTGACCGTTGTCTTGTGATTGGCTCCTGGTCTGAGGTGAAGGAGTCTGAACTGCTGTAACCATCACCTTGGCAGAAAAAACACAACAGCCCATAAACATTGGATCAACCTACTGACCTTGAATGCCAAAAATGTGCAGTTCACAACAGAAAGTATAGAAACAGGAGAATTTATGTATAGGTGGATCGAAACTCACAGTGAAACAAAAACATTTTCAGCATCATTTCTATGACTTTAAAAATGAGCAAAGGTAACTTGAAAAAGTTTAAAAATGAAGAAAAAAAGTCAGGAAGTATGGAGTGAGGAAGTGAGATTACCAGACCTCTGTAACCCACTGTTCATTACTGCCTGAATCTACATTAGCTGCAACCAGCATACCTGAACCTCAGACTGAATGGCCTGCGGTCGAGTTGCATTGTGGGTAATGTAGGTACCATGTTTGTAAGAATGTATGGAATAAAAAAAGTCGATATCTATGATTCTACTGCGTCCTTTTTAAATTTGAATTCTCTATGGTGATTTTGCAGGTGTTTTAGAAATGCAATGGTGAAGCCACTCCTTTACTCACCTACAGTCTTGGCGGCTACAAACTTCATGGAGGCAGGTAATTGGGCTTCTTCAGACAGTTCGGGAGGTTTAGCCAATAGCGGACTGGTCGGGTGGTTGTGGTCTAAAGGTTTGAGAAATGACAGGGAGGACGTAAGTGTGGAGTCACTTTTATAGGGTGACGGCAAAAACGGAAAATGGTAAACAGTCTTACTACTTTCATCCCAAAATATCTGTAGTAGCAGCTTAAGAAACATGTGAACCACAAAACGAGGAAAGCATTGTCAAAGGAACAGGGAAAGAGGAAACGGAAGATTGGCCGAGCCAAAAGTCAGACAAAAGTAAACATACGATGTCCCAAATATCTATCCCGAAGCTGAAGGGGGCCCATAAAGAAACCAGCGAGCGAAAAGCGAGAAAACAGCAAGGAAATGGCCAAAAGAGCATAGCGCCCCTTTAACTCACACTTAAGGTATTTCAAGCCCTTCACAATTCGATTCATAAAAAGTCTATAAACAAATAAAAAAGCTTGTGTTTAAAAAAGGCTTGCTGCTGGACACTTATGACAGAAACCGAGCATACTCTTTTATGCAACTATAAACAATGATATGGAAAGTCAGCTTTAAAGTCAGGGGTTGTCTCACCGCTGCCAGTTCTCTTCAGCTCCATCTCCTGCATGTGGATCTTACTGGGTGTCATCCGGATGGGAACAGGGTGCACGATGGCTGTGTCCTGAAAGGCAGATTAAAGGGACAGGAGGTGAGACAGACAGATTCATGATAGGGAAGAGACAAGGAGATGGAGGAGATCCATCTGTCAATTACCTTGGTTTGATACATAACAGCGTGTGTATATGTGTCATATGTTATATACTGAAGTACTTAACAGTTTGAATGATCTCCACTTCAACAATAAAGTGCTGCTCACTTATGCATCAGTAATAATAACCCAATGACATCATATAAAACATGATAACATTCACAGGAGCCAGGATACTTTAAGTACATTTAGCTTATAACATGTACCTTTGTACAAGTGACATTTTCAATGCAGGACTCATAAGAGTGTTTTATAATGCAGCATAGAAAGTTTAACTGAAGTAAAATATCTGAATACATATTTCAGCCCCACCAATTATGTAAAACGTTTACCTGTGATATTTCATTAAAAACTGACTCTTGCAATAAGGCATATTGTGTGGTCAATACGGCATGTTTTACCAGATTACTAGTGCAGAGCAATTTGTGAGCCATTTATTACTGAAAGGAAAAGAAATTCTGCCTGAAGGGCAAAAAAAACCGGAAACCTCAACAGTAAATGACAAAGCACCACACAAATACTTACAATATTTGACCATAAATGGAAAAATGTATGTGTCACAATCTGGAAATGCACTAGCAATTGGTGGATATAACTGTAGAAAAAAGTTGAGGTCCAATACAAGCTGAGCCAGCCAAATCACAACACACACTGGCCACTGCTGATGCAGCAGACCGCACTTTGAAAGAACATCATGCACAGAGATAGAGAAAGAGAGAGACGACGGGTTTCTATTTAATTGCCAAGCAAATTAGAAGCAAACTTTTGAAGAAATGTGAATTATGTCAACTTCCAGCAACTGGTTTGGACTGAATTAACGAGGCTTCAGTGTAGTTTCATCAACATTTGGCGCTATAAACTACACGCAAAGAAGAAGAAGAGGTCGCCCACCAAAAACCAAACAAATCGCCTTAGCCATCTAAATCACATACGGGAGAAAGATGGAAAGACGTCTTTAGGAATTTAGTTAAATTGGGCAGATATGAATTGTTCTTTCATGTCAGCTGGTATCGGCCATGTTTTATGCTGTCTGGAGATGAAGACACCTAATGGGAATATCTGGAAAGATGCTATGTTAGTTACGTAAATGTAACGTACACTCACCGGCCACTTTATTAGGTACCCCATGCTAGTAACGGGTTGGACCCCCTTTTGCCTTCAGAACTGCC
>NC_048424.1:4736400-4955097 GCF_013103735.1 Etheostoma cragini | reverse complement strand
TGATTGGCTGCTTAGAAATTAAGTGTTAACGAGCAGTTGGACAGGTGTACCTAATAAAGTGGCCGGTGAGTGTACGTTAAAAGAACCTTTAGGCAAGGGCGCTTCCATAGCCCATTAACCGCATCAACCCTTTTTCAAAAACCACCCCAAGCGAGCGTAAAAGCTTTTATTGAAATTTTGCCGTTTCCATACAGCTTTTTTTAATGAGATACTAGAATGCAAATCAAAATATGTGCATAGCATAACACCTGGAGAGAGACAGAGAGATAGAGAAAGAGAGGAGGCACAGAGATCCAGAGAGGGTTAATGTCTGTCCATTAATGGTGAAACCATGCATACTAAGTGATTGACTTACAGGGTCAGCTGGTGCAATGTTAGAGTCAAATTGGGTCAGAGTTTGTGAGCTGGAGGAGCGCTCGCTAAACGTCTCCCACTGCTGCAGGAGACAGACAGACAGTGAGAAAAAACATGTCAGTCAGCCAGTGCAGTGACATCACACATTTACATCATCAGCCTGAGCCGCTACAGTCATCTGACATCATCACCCATCGCCAGACGACGTGGCGATGTGATAACATCGGTAGGCATGGAAACAAAACAGACTTTCATACAGAACAGCAGGCTTTCGCCACAGCCCAGGAAATGAGAGAAGAGGTGCTGAATTAGCAGTCATTATGTTTTGATAATGAAGAGGATGAAATGTCAGTCAAATCATGATGGATGGATAAAGACAAAGCACTTAATTAAACCCGAGCAATTCATTATGATGAAGAAAATGCAAACACCGTAAAAGCAAACAAGCATGGCGCTCACAGTGTATGTGAAGATAGAACAAGTAATTGTGTGTGTTGTATGCATGTTGTGAACCTCATTGCTCTGGTTCATCTCTGGCCAGGCCTGGTTGAGGGAAGGCATGGAGGGAGACTTGCTGGGGGTGACCTCCACCGGGGAGCCCGAGTATCCGACATCAGCAGTCTGCTCAGGAACCTCTGAAAACCAACACAGGTTAGCCAGGTCCGTCAACAACAACAACAACAACAACCACCAAGGATAGAAATATTAAGGGTCCAGATGATAAGCAAAATGCAATAAATAGTATTTAAATGTGTATTTAGGCTTTTTTCTTCAGAAAGTTACATAAACCATCATTTGGGTTTTCGTATAGATCTGTAAAGTGATGTAAATTTTAATAATACTTCTAAATCAATAAAAAAAAAAAATATTAATTCAATTCATTCAGGAGTTTTGCAGCAAAGCATAAATTGGTATTTTGTGACATTTGTATTATATGTGTGTGTTTTATATATAAATAAATTGTGTGTGTGTGTGTGTGTGTGTGCGTGTGTGTGTGTGTGTGCAGTCTGGGGCCAGAGTGGCTGCTGTTCTCAGCAAAGGTTGCATTCAAATTTCTGTCAGCACACTGAAGCGCTGTAACCTCACAGGTTTAATGAAGCCTGAGGTTGGGAAATTAGGGGAGGGAGCAACACAGAGAGAGGAAGTGAGAGGGGGGGGGGGCTGCATACCTGCTGAGTCATCCAGGTCAATCAGCTTTGGCATCAAGCTCTCAGGCAGCTTCTCAGGGAGGTCGTAGCCATTCTTCCTGGCCACAACCAGGTGGAAGGCGGCGCAGAACTCGTCCAGGGTCAGCGCTCCGTCTTTATCGAAGTCTGACAGCTCCCTTCAAAACACACATTACACATCAGTGAGTCTACGTCCCCACAAAACATGTCACGCTGGCAACTGTAGACACAGCACAGAGCTTTTCTCAAAATAGATTCAAATGCCTTTCAACCTGATTATCTTCCCCACAATCATTCAAAAGGTTTAGTATTGTCTTGATAGCTCAGATGGCCCGTTCCCACTAGACCTGAATACAACATTTTGTAATGAAAACAGACACGTTTACACTGTTATGGTGAGTTTGTGATATTATTGGAACAAGTCCTGCTCAAAACAGGTTGTGACAACCAAAATTAAGGTTTGCTTCCTTGCATATTAGCTTAGTGGTAACAGGATCTGACAGCTGGTTTTTGATATGCAGTAATTAACTGAGCAGTGATCCAGGAACATGTTATTCCCCTTCAAAACAACATCAGCATGGTACTTTGGGTTTCAGATACTGAAAGGTTTTTTAAATTATTAATTAATGCAGTCAAGATACAGCATCTGATTCATCAGAAAATGTTGATTTTCCCCATGTATCTCATATCGAACATTAAGGCTGGGTATTGTTTAAAGGGAACTAATGTTTTTAGGGCTGGGTAATTATAAGGTGTATTGTTAGGCAACCAATGGCTAACATTATTAGATCTTGGTAGAAACATGCTGCATGCTCATTGGCTCAATGGCGCTGATGAGTTTTACTCCTTAGGTATTAAAATTGGGCGTTAAATGACGAGGCATTTTTTAACACCTGATACCTTAAAAGTTTTTAATTCGATACCCGGGCTTGTCAAACTGATCCTGATTGGTTCCTGCCCAATCCATTATATCATTTTAATGAAAGTAAGAATCAAAGTTGTGTCTCAAAATGAGCTCTTCATGTATACATAGGTATCGGGTCCTCTTGCAAAAAGTCCGCCTAGTATCAACGTAATGTTTCTCAAGTAGCCAAGAACGGACATAACAAACACTGGCTAGAGAGGTCCTTTTGCGTTACAGGAAGGCCACCATACATACTTGGAAAGGGAGGGGTGAGGGAAGGTAATCAGTTGGTTGCAATCTGCATCTACTGTCATCCTGCCCTAACCTATCATGTTAAAGAAAAGTTTCAACTTTTAATATGATGGTCATAAATAATAGCTGCACAGGTGGTTCAGACATCTTCATGTTACACTGAATGTAGGCCTGCAAATTTTATCATTATAAAATCGTGATCTCGATTTTACGATTCTCTCAGTTCACGATTTCATTTTTAAATAACTTCAATAAATTCTCATTTAATTTTACGAGCCGACTGCATCACAAACACTTTCTTTACGCTACTTTTTAAACAGACTGTAAAAAAATAGGTTTTAAAGCGCTCCAAGCGCTGCACTGCTCTCCCTTCTCTTCATTGAAGCCTCTATGTTTACTTGTGGTGATGCTTTAGGTGCCAAAAATAAATCCGTTTGGTACTGACACTTTGTTTTGTTTTGTCATGGTTCATGGTCATGTCGTGATTCATTTTTTCCCCATATTGTGCAGGCCTTACTGTTAACTCTCGGAGACGGGCAAACACCGGAGAATAGTGATGACTCACCAAATATGTGATAACTCTAAAATCGGTAGTTTGGATTTGGTGAAGAACTCTTTTGCAGCGGAACCTGGAAAACAAAGAAACAGATGATTTATTTGTATTTGTATATATATATATGTATGTGTGTCTGTAAGGGTGTGTGTGTGTTTTCCTACCAGGTATGAAGCCGGTGAGGTCTGACTGGATGGTTTTGAACTGGTTAATATAATACTGTCTCTGCTCGTCTGTGATCTTCCACGGATCGTCGTAGCCGCTGGACTGTCGCTGGATCTCATTGGTCATCGCTGCTGAGGCCACAGTTCGTATTGTTGTGCTCTCCTATGGGAAACAACATGGGACAGTTACAGTGGCGTTTAATTTACTTTAATTCTAGCAAAGATTTCATATTATTCTGGGAATTTGCACTAGTGGGACAAACAGAAGCCCATCAGATCCCATCCATAAATACAAAATTGACAAATTAAATAATATTATCTAAGAAACTAAATAAATCAGCATGACGCCGGTCTAAAATGAGACACAGAGGCCTTCCCAGTTGTTGGCTTTGCCTGAGCACTGTCACACAAGTTGCTTGCTTGAGTTTTAGTTGAGCAGCACAGGCAGAAAAATCTTCAGGTCTATGTTTGCAATGTGTGTTGGCGCCTATTCATCTGTTGAAAGAAGTTGATGATGTTTACCACCGTGATTACCACAGCACACAACACATTTTCTTAGTCATTCTCATATTCTATATTTATGACTTTATTGTGTTACCTCCTGTCTCAACAGTATGTGAGCTTATTCTTTTTGATTTTCTTTTTCAGCTCGGGCCCCATTTCTGCTGTGTGATTAGCCTATGGCCTTGTTTGAGAGCAACCTTTTCTGTTGCATGAACAGAGGTATGTAGTTTGAGTAAATCCCAAACATTTTCAAGCATCAGGGCCAGAAAGAAAGGGTGGGGGGGGTGCACGTCTACTGAAGAATTTAAAGCTAAATTGCTGCACCAAAGAATATGTCTGGCCCGGCATAGTACTGAGGGACAGTGTCACACTGCCCTACCTGGACTGACGAGGGATGCATTCCTGGGATCGCGCTGGATGGCGGTGTGTCGGCTGTGAAACTGACCCAGCTTTCCTGACTCAGAGGCGGGGGCGAGCGGGACGGCCACATTCCTTCACCGGGCACTGGACCTGGAGGGAGGAGGAGAGGAACGCATACAGTGACATCCCATGCAACACAAATAAATATACTGCAAGTGTTATTAGGAAAAGACTTCACCCATGATCTAATCAATTTCTTTTTGCAGCTCTAAAAGCTTTTTTTGTAATATCTCCAGCACATTCTGTGCTGATGAAAGCACACGATGACTGCAGTAACTGCTTTTGCTATCATCATGTACTGTATGTATAAGCTGCAAACACCAGGAAGTCACACAAAAACCACCAGTTTCTCAGGGTCCAAAGTGACGCTTTCAAATGTCATGTTTTGTCTGACCAACATACTGTCCAAAACTCAAAGACATTCCGTTTAGCATTATATAAAGGATATAAGCAGAAAATATGAGACGATGGAAAAACTGTCACTAGAGAATTCAAGAATTTTTTCCCATTCATTCATTTTTTGGGGGGCCTTTTCAGCCTGTATTTTTGACAGGATCGCTAAAGACATGAAAGGGGAGAGAGGGGGGGGAATGACATGCAGCAAAGGGCCGCAGGTCGGAGTTGAACCCGAGCCCGCTGCGTCGCGGAGTAAACCTCTGTATATGGACGGCCGCTCTACTGAGATATTTGGCCCCCATTTCTTTTTATCTCCCCATTTATTCATTTCTAATTCATCATCACCAACTGCTATTCTGCAGCGGCAGGTTGGTGGATGTTACCTGCTTGTGGTTCTCTGAACTGCGTCCACACAGCTCCAGTTGGGACCACCACCGGCTGTCTGTCTGCGTTTCCTCCACTGGGCTGTCGCTTGTGTTTCCGCCACGAGGGAGGGGAGGTGGGGGGAGACTGGTGAGGGGAGACCACGGGGGACGTCGGTTCGGGCTGGTAACAAACAGAAAAAAAAACAATAAAACAAATGAAATATGTATGCAGATAAAAAAATAAAATAAAAAGGCGTTCAGTAAACGTAAACGACTGCAGATTTAATAAGAATCAACATCTTCAGACATGCAATCCTTTACAATTTGACACACAGTGAAGAAAGAGTTCAGTGTGCAGAAGTGTTATCATGCTTTCACGTGTTACGGGTATTAACTTTTCATCAGCTCCCATCTCCAACACCGCAAGATTTACATCTCAAAAACGCCAATTCTAAACCAATAAATACTGCTTCAAAGCTTTTATCTGCTCATCGCAGATATGGGACGTTCAAGCACCCCGCAAATGCAAATTTCACAATAGATTCCAACAGATTAGACGTCTACATAACCGACACGCGACACACTGCTGAAACAGACAGCGGCAGAAAACTTCAGAGTGTCATTTGAGCTAGAAGTATACAAACATGCACAGGAAAAAACACAAGAAATCAAACAGTATTCCAGTGGCATATCTCTATTAACTGCTGGGTTATGCTGCATGAGGAAATAAAATGTGTGTATGATGTTCCCCAAAAGACAGAGAATAGAAGTCCATATTTAATGCAGTTATTGCAGGTCTACTTGTTGTTAAACTGCAACCCAAAGCCTGACCCAAATACCTACATTCATTGTCTATTCACATACATGTATTTGTATATCCTTGTATATGTAATTAAAAGGAAACATGCATAGACACATAAGGATATAAAACATCAAAAAGAATGACAAAATGACAGTATTTAAAGGAAGTGTCTGAATAAGGAAAGTAAAATGACTAACCTGTGGGTCTATGCTGGGTGCCAGGGGCTGGATGACCTCGTGGGCAGGAAGTGAAGTGGATGATGGGGGAGCTTTCTTGTTTTGGAACCCCCTTCCTGGTGGTCTGGGCATTACTGCGGCGGCGGAGGCTGGGTACAACCCCTGACTGTCTGCGTCCTGGTACAGCGCTGCGTGCCTCGCCTCCGCCTCATTCTTCCCCACCACGAACCTGGGCAGCGGCAGGTCTTTGACTGGTGAGACAGGAAACCGTTAACAGGATTAAGACAATGGGAGTCGTTTCAAATTGATTTCCAGGTGATATAATGCAATAAACTTAAATCAGTCTCCATTGCACCAAAATTGTCAAATGCCATCAGTCTGGGATGCTTCCTTTTTTTTGGTCAGCCACTTTCCTTTGTCTGGCCTCATCTGCGTTTTTTTTAAAAATTATTATTATTTGGGGCATTTTTTAAGACCTTTAAAAGTATGTTTACAGGACAAATGAAGACAGGAAAGGGGAGACAGAGGGGGAATGACATGTTGCAAAGGGTTAGAGTCAAACCAGTGGCCCCTGCATGAAGGAGGGAACCACTATATTTACATGGCTGCGGGCTCTAGCAGGTGAGCTACCCAGGCGCCCAACCTCATCTGCTTCTGCTTCAGTTCATAACTTCCTACATTTACCAGAATGCCAAGAGAAGGGACACGGACTTGTAATCCGCCGTGGTTTATAGGCGTTTGTGAAGCAAGTGACGGCTATGTTGATTTTGAATGTCGGAACGAAATAGTAAAAACAGAATTAAGTCCTCACTATTGGTTTGCCATAGAACGTGTTTCAGGCAAGTGGGTTTTTTCCCGCATTTAACCTCCAACATGGTAGAACTGAAAACAGCTTTTTTATCTTCATCTTGTACATCGCTGCTTAAAAAACAATGCTAAAAGGTCTTTAAACAAAATAAACAATTCCAAATAAAACAAGAATGAAATAAGCAAAGCATAAATGTCTAAAACAAACAAAGAATGGTGAGATGTAGAAAGCAAAAATTGTAGAGCTCAAGCATAAAGGACAATGACACAGAAAATAATGGTCAGATTTTCTTTATATCATACCAATGTTTTTGGACACAGCCTTATCTTTAAGAGGGGAAGGTTTCTTAAGTTCATCTTAACATCCCCAAATTTAATAAGCATCGCATTGTACATCACATCCATTTTTGCTATGAGGAAGTAGCCTCCGTGCTTCCTTATATTTACATCAAATTACAAAATCATGTCAGCAACTTCATGTTGCAATATTTCAGGCCAAAAAAGGAACACAATCCTTTGTGTTTTTTGAGAAGAGTCACGCCCTTTGAGGGCTTAGACAACAGACTATATTTAGTAAATACAAAAGCAGAAACAGCTCTTATTGTCAAGTACCTGGTAACACAAACATTGGGCTACTGCCAACCACACAATGCAGAATGTATCAAATCATTTCTGATTACATTACATTTTTGTCTAATGAAACAAATATCCCCATCCCACACACACACACACACACACACACACACACACACACACACACACACACACACACACACACACACACACACACACACACACACACACACACACACACACACACACACACACACAGCAAATTGTCCTGCCTAAGGACAGGCAGGACATCTCACACACACGCACACACACACACAAGATTCATTGTCCTGCCTAAGGACACTTTGACATGGTGAGAGAAGGAGGGGGTCAAACAATAATGGATACCAACTGAATAAGATGAACTGTGATTTATTTATTTTAGCTGGCATTCAATGTGTTCCCTGCCTGCATGATTTAAGCATCAAACTGAATAAAAAGCGTTACGTTCTTTTTGATATCAAGGCCATCGTTTGCACAAATAGGCAACAAAGACTGTGTTCTTTGAGAGTTTAAGCTAGGGCTGAACAATATTGTGATTTAGCATTGACATCGCACATGCGCAATTGTCACATCGCAGGACGCTGCGACCCGTCCCCTTTAAGACAGGTAGCAGCCGTGTGTATGTGATGTTAGTCCGACGGGGTTTGTTATGGGAAGTGAGGCTCTCCGTGTGTAGAAAAGTATCGTAGGCAGCAGCTGCCGCTGACACAGTTATCAATTGGGTAGTTTTCGATGGGTAGTCAGTGTTTTATGTTTGCTGCAAATACGAACTGAATCTCCAAAACCACTTCAGAATAGTAGTCACAGCGCTTACTTGCTTTAGTGTTTGTAAAGTATTAAAGTTCAACAAAGAATGGTTCACATTAGAAAAGATTCTTTTTCATTTTTACGTAGATGCACTCCCCTTCAAAATCACAGTGGTAGTCGAGAATGATTTATTATTTCCAAATAGAGCTTTTTCCAGTGCCTGGACACAAACGTTTGTTTTACGTGTGTTTGTTTTACGTGCTGGTACTGAGATGGAATGTGTTCCTTCTTGTGTAGAGAGGAGGTTCGTCAATGGTTAAATTCAACAGTGGACTCTCACCTGAGTTGAGGCTTTCCACCCTCAGCGGCAGACCGGACTGGGCAATGGCAATGAGCTTCAGAGCGATGTAGAACTGGCTCCGCCCAAAGTGACCCAGCCGAGTGGCTCCACACAGCTCTGTGATCTAAACACACACACACACACACACACAAGGAACAACAGTTCACATTGTAAGCTGTAACTCTGATATTAACCATTACAGAGAGAAGAAAAGATAATTCATAGAGTTTTACAGGGAATGGTTTAACAAAAAATAAACAATACACAACTAACATTTAGTTTACTTCAACAAGCGGCTAAACTGTTTTCTTATCAGTGGTCACAAGCACTGTCACACTGTAAACACTTTTCCAAGTTTTCCAAAGACTTACAGACTGAATGTAATTTAGTTTTGCTTTAATTTACACCAAAAAAAACTATCTCATTTCCTCAGCTCATTGGCAGATGTTCGGTGGGTCTCGCCACTAATGAGCCTGATTAGCACATATTTTGCTGAACTTGATGTCATGCTGAGCAGGCTTTGTCCAGAATGGTAGACTGGCGGGCACAACAGACAGTATATAGGGGTTTCAGTGTTGCAAAGAAAACACATAGGAGATTTTTGGTGAGAGCGTGCAATACTGTACATAGTGCGGTTGTATGAATAATGTGTGGAAACCAGAAACCTGTGGACATTTAACAGCCAGGGAGATAAGCCTCATAACATTAACTTGAGTCCTTCACTGCTGAAGCCACAACATCGACAGCCCGCCAAAGCAGACTGATCCCTTTCTTGCTGACAAAGGACTTATTCTGAGTATGTCTGGATACAAAGCACCAGTCGCTTTTCTCCGCCTGTTACAACACGACACTGTAGCTCTATGTGTCTCATTGGCTACCACAGTTTACATTTGGAAAGTGGAGGATTACAACAGTGCCGAAATCTTCCGCCCGCCGCACGGCTCCCCGCGTTGACCTTGATCAGGATTCTGACTCACAAACTGCCAATACCGGTCTGCTGAGAGACCTGGAGTCACAAAGAAATAGAGCTGCTGCAAGTGAACTGGCTGCTCATTACTCACGGTTAACATTGGGGATGGCATCGCGGTTGGTGTGACCATAAATAATCTGACATGTGGCAAATTCATCAGTTTTTTTTTAGTTTTTTTTTTTTTATACAAGGTCTGTGTGAAGGCTGGTTGAATGATTCCTCAGTCATGCGTGTATCATACAATGTAGGTTAATGCAACAAGGAGCCAACTTGTATACATCACATTGACAAGTGGACACTGTGACATATAAATCTGCAGTTCCATCATGTCAGCTCAACCTAGTGGCGAGCAAAACAACAGATTTCCCTGAAGTGAGAAGACAGGAAGGAGTGGGCAGTAATCTGAAGCAAAAGGCTGATGAGGACAGTATTTGCTACAATGTTATGTATATTAGGCTCTTATATTGTCTTAGACTTTGGATATGCCAAAGTGTTATCTTTTACTGGTTTTAAAGGGTTGCATTACAATCAAGAGATGTCATTTTATGAATTCACCAGACTGCTCTAGCTGTTCTATCATTTGCCTCCACCCATTTGGTCATTATATTCACATTACTAATGATTATTTATCAAAAAATCTTATTGTGTAAATAGTTTGTGAAAGCACCAATAGTCAGCCCTACAAAGTTGTCCCAATATCAGAAACTTTAACTCAGGGAAAGTCCAAAAGTCCCTCTATATGATGTGCAATGGTCAGCGATAGAAGTCAAGGATGTGTGTAAAAACATTACAAGTGAACATGGGACATATTTTAAAGGTCCATGGCATGAAAATGTCACTTTATAAGGTTTTTTGACATTAATATGAGTTCCCCCAGCCTCCCTATGGTCCCTCCGTGGCTAGAAATGGCAATAGGTGTAAACCGAGCCCTGGGTGTCCTGCTCTGCCTTTGAGAAATGAAATCTCAGATGGTCTGATCTGGAATCTTGCTCCTTATGCGGTCATAAGGGGCAAAGTTACCTCCCCTTTCTCTGCTTTGCCCGCCTAGAGTTTTTGACCCCGCCCATAAGAGAGAGACATCATGGCTTTCAAAACAAGCAAAGTGGCAGTTGGTCAAGACCACACCCCCAGCCTCCACCTTGCCTTTCTAAAATATGTATGTTTATGTTTGTAATATGAAAAATAAACCCCTAAATTTGTATTTTGGATGTTTTTCCCCCAACTAGTCTGGAAGAAGAAATGCTATGGAGGAAAAATACCTCAAAAGCTTAAAATTGAAAACTGATGTGTTTGCCTGTAACGCACTGTGGGTGTGGGGTAAAGAGTTTGTCTCTGTCAGTCAGTGGGCCTTGTTGACGAGGCCCACTGCAGTCGGGAAGAAGCTGTTCTTGTGGATGACAGCTGTCTAGGTCCCCCACCAGCCAGGCAACTTTGTTAAATATCCCTAAGCAGCGGTACGCTTCGTGGCCAACCTCACGGTCTGATGGTAACACTTGAGAAACTAGCTTACCTGCAGGACAACTTCGCTGGGTAGCTGGGCCGCCCGGAAAAGGTCAAGAACTCTCCCATTGGAAGCCACTTTTTTGGTGTTGTCCGTGTCGCAATAAACGAATAAATCCGAGTAATATTTCTGCTCGACATCAGTCAGCGTTAGACTTTCCATCGTAGTACAAATCAACCCTGAAAACTAGAGTACTTGGCTGTTGATTAGCCCTAAGCCAATGGCTGGGGCAGGATCCAAAAAATGGGCGAGACTTCAGGCGTTACTGCACCAGCTAGGTCAGCAGTAATAATGTTCTTGTTGTCGTCTAATCCCACTCTCTGTTAAGACCCTAATACTATTTGTTGACAACGACAGCTGGACACCGCTCAAATGTGCAAATAAGGAATGTTTTCATACAGTTAATCACTTAACGTTAGTTAACTTGTTGGGCCAGCCAAGCCCAGTAGCCAACAGCTGGCTAGTAGCACAGCGAGCTAACAGCTACCTTGAATCAAAGTCAGTGTCACTGACGTTAAGCTAACTAGCAAGTCGCAAAGTGCGTCCACCTCCTTTTAATGGACATCTACCGCGTTATGCTCACGTTATAGCACTTCTTATCCCTTTAATCCGTTATGGGATGGTGTTTCTGCGTGTCGTTGAAAATAAATTCCTCAGCGGGGCCGTTAGAAGTAAAGTTTCTTTTGGTTCCTTCCTCTAGTAATCTTAGCCGCCATTCCTGCCACCAGTGTCAAGCTACTCAGTTAAAGTGACACTTCCGGTAGGATTTTTCAAATTAAAAACCCGTTGACGTGGTCTTCAGAATCGAAATCTTCTTCACTGTAAAGCTACAAGGACTTTCAACTCCTGTTTTGTGTGTTTTTTCTAAAATTAGTATTGCGAACAGATCACTGCTCTCGTTCAGCATCATAATCTATTGATTGAGTTTTATATGTTTCTTAAATAAGAAACGACCTCAAAGACATGAAGATTTGCAGTTTCTTGTCATAAGTGTATAAACAGAGACTTCAGACTTGGAGGAGAAATAGGGCTGAGTACCCGAGGCCCTCATGTGAGGAGGGCCCAAAAAGATGCTGAGATGGAATAGCTGTGGATGCGGGTAGGGGCCCTTGGAAAACGCCTTTCTACAGGGCCCAGAATTTTGGGCTACGCCCCTGTCATATGAACTTAATGATTGGTGATGGAATTGGTTGTGATGCAAGGGACAACAGCTGAACTCTTGCATTGGGCACCAAATTGGTTAGGATTGGCCCTGAATATTAAGGTAAAACTATGAAGAAGTCTATGAAATTGAGACAAATATAAATTAGTAATAAAGTAACAACCAACCACATACCATGTCTATGAGCAAGTCAAGCATACATTGTTAACACATACAAGTAGGGCATCAAAATAAATATGTATAGGCTACTGACAGGTTTACCCCCCAAGCTATAATAACATTTTCACAGGCAATCTCCCTCCAAGGCTCTAGTGTTACTATAAATGCACCAAAGGCTTCTAGCAACCATGCAAAGTGGTAAACTGCATCGGGGACCCAGGCCATAGGGGCCCTGAATGCCCCACACCCATCATCCAATGGTCATTTGATTAATTGGAACATGTATTTGGGAACGTGTACATTGAACCTGCGCTTTCTGTTAAAAAATTTAATTGGGTTTAAAGTTACAATACGCCATCATGTTTTTATTTACAAAGAAAACAATTCATTTAATCTCGTTAAAACTAAATATTGTGATGAGCCAACACAACAGCAACAAATTGCCTTATGTGTTTATGAACGCACAAAGCAAACAAAACAAAAACACATCTAATCAATTCATCACCCACATCCCCCAAAATATTCAACTTTAATTATATCCAATGAATAAATACTAAGCGCTCCAAAAAACATAAAGTTGCGTTTTGTTTTGAAAACGAACTCGACACATTTCCGGTCACATCTCAGGTTTCTTACGGCTAGCTTGACGTCTCGCGGCGTCACTGGGCTACGGTCAGCACGAGCTTGCTTGGCCTGCAGGGCAGGGACCCGGATGAGCATCTTCAAAATAAAATCTACACTTACACTAATTCTAATTTTTCATTACAGACGAGACACTGTACTGTAGTGACAATACACACACAAAAAAAACGTGTTAACGTGTCTGTCTGTTAAAATACAACCTGGCCCAGATTTACTTTATGGTCAGTTTTGGAATATGCACTATATTACAAAACAGAAGTTGAGAAGGTGTTAAAACTAGCCTATATTTTGACACAGGGACCCTCTTCAAGACAATGCCTTAAACCACCTTAAGGTCTTCATCATGCCACTTGATACAGAAACTAATCAGGAATGTCATGGAGTAGTAGGTGAGGGGAGAGGAGACAGGGAAAAACAGGAAGGGGGGATAAAAATCAGAGGAGAAGGGATGGAAAAGAAGTGATGGGGAGGAAGGGATATAAGAGGGGGGGACTAAATATGGAGATAATAAGCCAAAGGATCAGAGACATGGAGCTGGTGTGGCTAGCGCAAGAAAATACCATTGGTTGACTTTTGGTCTTGTAAGCAGCTTCCATACTGTAATTACATGACCCCTTCTCAATTGTCTGTTAAATAGGCCTACACGTTGGATGAGAATGTTCTGTGTGAAGGAAATGGCTCCATTGTACTGGTTAACTTTGTGAACACTGCTCTGAAGGCATGATAACAAAGAATAGTTCGTAACTGAACGCAGGCCCCTTCGCCAGACACTTTATAAGGACTAAAAAATAAACTTTTTTTCTAAAGGCAGGCATCCTCCTTCCTTGCCATATATGGAGCAGTGCCTGTGCCTGACAGTAATGCACTGTGTCACGATGAAGTCAGATGAGCTTTAATGGTGCCTTCAGGTGTTCAGGGAAAATGTAAGTACATTTTGACATCTCATTATTGCCACTTCAGGTCACTCATTGGACTGTTCTGATGTTCTCCGCCACATGGTCCTGTGTGTTATTAATTATTTAAAACAAATCTTTTGATAGTCACCTGCAGCACCCTTTAAATCGCAGCCTCCCACTAGATAAAAATATAAAAATTTGAAAAACACAAAAAATATACGTACATTGCCTACTGTATGAGTTAGTAAACTCCAGAAGATGGCAGTAGTATAACATCAAGGATGCAAACTGCCGTTTAAGCCTAGTAGGAGAAGAACTGCACCACGTTTCTGAAAGAAAAAAGAAACAAGGCACAGATTAAGAAGATATGAGTTGATTGATTATTAGTTTTATTTATCATGGTTATATATATATGTTTTTTGTATATTGTACGTGTACGATATTTTGATCCACACTCCATACCAGTTAAAGGCGGCAATGCAACAAAAAGTTGTTTGCTCACCGCCAATAAACCTCAAAGAAGAAGAGAGGATTTTCCGAGTATACATTGAACGCATCAATTTTATCCACCGGAGCAGATTCATCAGAAAGTCGGCCGTCGTTTTATTAGAATCAAGACGAATTAAAAGGTGAATATGTTTACGTTAATGTTACATTTTAAAACAGTTTTTTTTTTGGTTACTTTGATGACATCGTTTAGTCATCACACATTCATCCGTTAAGCAGTCTGAAACTCCTCCGTCCTCACCCGGTACATTCTTCTGCTGCACATTTTAATACTTTCTATTGTACCTGGATGTATGTAAGACATTTGTGCATTGTGACTATTAACCCGCACCAAAGAATGACTTGACATCAGTAAAAATGAATGAATTACAGGAAGGATTTGTGTTTTATGATAGCTAGCTGGGAGTGCTAATCTCATCCACCTATTTCCGCATTGATAGTCCGCCCTTTGCATGTTGTTGCTTGTTCCGTAAATCTCAATGGTGCAGTCCACTTTCTTTTTAAATTAAATATTTGGACTATGATAGTGTTTTTGTGTATATCTGATTAACGAAGATTGCATTTGTATCGATTTTATGGCCGTATCAGCCGTTTTGTTGTAAGAAAATAATCCTAGTTCCAAAATCCGTTCAACAATCTGGCAAATTTGGAATTGCCTTTCTGATAATCAATAATCATGGGGAAAAATAATTGTTAAGATTTTTTTTCTGAATTAGTACCGTCTTTCTAAAATTCGGCAATGCAATTAATCACCAATTTACCTTAATTTCAATTAAATCTTCTTCTTTTTTTAAATACTTAAATCACATTACACCACCATTGGTCCAAGATGACCATATCAGTTAGGAAATATGATTTTATTGAAATAAACTCTGATGGTGGATTAGGTATATACCGAATTAAGGTATGGACCTTTTCTTAAAAAGATTGAACATTTAAGAAGACTTTTACTTTTTTCCTGGAAGTAACAGAACATGACTGACCCAATTTTGAGTGGAATTTGGCTTTGTGACCTCCATGTAAGAGAGTGGCATGTATCAGGGATAATTTCTCCTACACGGTGTATTTGATGCTGGATTTCCCCCCCCCCCTCTAGCAACAATGGATGTCTCTCATGAAGTACATTTGCTGGTGCAGGAGATTCAGCGCCTCGGCAGTAAAAGTGAGTGTGTGCTTTGATTTTCTGATTGGAGGCTGGTGTGTTTCATCTTCAGGTACTTTAGCATAGCTGAACGTGGAGCACTATCTGACATGTGCTGAGTTGCTGTGGAGCTCTGCGGCGTCTGGCAAAAATAAATATAAAATGTAAATGTGCTGTATTTATATAGCGCTTTTCCAGTCTAAACGACTACTCAAAGCGCTTTTACATCATACAGGATACATTCACCATTCACACACATTCACTCATCGTGCCACCTGCTCCTCAGTTAAACACTCACACACATTCACACTCCGATGACGCAGCATTGGGGGCAACTCGGGGTTCAGTGTCTTGCCCAAGGACACTTCAACATGGGACTGCAGGGCCAGGGATTGAACCACCAACCGTTCTACCACTGGGCCACACCCAAAATAGAAGTTCTGCGTGTCTGCTCCGGAGGGCTGGGGATCGCCGGAGCTGGGACGGAGTTGGGACGCATTTGTTCTGCAGTCAGTGGAAATACACACATTGATTTGAATGGAAACCTAATGACTCCGCCGCCGTTCCGGAGCGGCTCTGCAGCCTTTCTGCAGCCGGTAGAAATTTGGAGTTAGCTGACTGACAGTGAACTAAGCAGTAAAAATGTTGTTTGATATGTTTGAAATTAAATATCTTTTGGTACTGGACAAAAGGTTAGGACAAAATTAGCAATCTAAAGGGATCATCCTGGACTCAGGGAAATTATTAGGAACTTTTTCCAGAGGTTTCTAACATTTCTAGTCTAAACTATTAAAAAAGGGGTTTGCGTGCACTTCAGGGTCTCATATTCCGCTATGGCCATACCAAGACCCGCTGATTGGTTGGGGTTATGCATCTGACCTTGAGTGGCTAAGGTTATGATAGCCGATTGGTCAGGGGATAGGACCTGTACAAATGGGGTTGCGTTACAGGGAATTTAGGACACTAAACTGCACGTTGGCTTTTTTATTATTACTTGTGAGATAATAATCTGTCCAATGTGGAAAAACCTTTTTCCATCTGCTCTGCTCTCTTATTTCAGATGCCGATGGTCAAACCAGCGTGAAGTTCGGGGTCTTATTTAACGACGACCAGTGTGCCAACATCTTCGAGGCGTTGGTGGGCACCCTGAAGGCCGCCAAGAGGAGGAAGCTGGTCACCTTCCAGTCCGAGCTGCTTCTTCAAGGGGTCCACGATGACGTCGATATCGTCCTGCTCCAGGAATGAAGCACAAGTTTGAACCAGGTGGCCTTCTAGCGACTCAGATACTGAGCTTCTGCAGTGTACCAGCTTGTCACTGAGCTTCCGTTTTCAGTTCTCCTCCATCTTGTGCAAGGCTCAGTATTTGAATTTAAACATAATCACCAAACCAATAACATCCACCAGTACACTTACAGGCTCAGCTGGCATATCTGCATATGATTTAATTTGATTTCACTTTGCCAAACATTATCACAAAAACTAAATGGAGAATATTTAAGGTTCTCAGGGGCTGATTTACGGCCACATTCATAGTTTCATATGACAAGGACAAATGGTGTTTCTCTCTTTCTCAGGCGCTGCTGTTTACCAACCACGGGTCTGAAATGTCATTTTGATACACGCTTTTAAGACTATGAGCGCAAAAATCAAGAATGTAATTCTTTGTGTAATACATAATCTTTTTTTTTTTTTATTCCCGGGAGAAATTACAGTATAAGTTCACTATCCCAGCCATCTCTTGATGGTATCAGTGTCAGGATAAAGTAGCGCAGAACAAGACACTGGCTAGATTTAGCAACTTTGACAAACTTTTTCACGTTTTTGATTAGAGCCCTCTGATCCTGACAAGTTGTTTGTAAAGGGTACTTGTTTTTAAAGCTGCACTAGTCTCCCTTATCAGTCTCAATTGGCAATGGGAGTTAGGATCTCATTACTTTAAATCCATGTAATGTGTTTTGACGTTAATTCTAGTGCAGCTTGGGTAGCGTGTTTCCACCAACAGTCTCAACAAATGGCGGTTCCATTTATTTACATGAGCCATTTCTACTACCTCTTGTGGACTTTGTAAAAAGACGCTATTAGACCAGTGCTTTTGGAACTATGAGAACAATTCCTTCATAAAAATTACAGACGAGTGCATTTCAAGAAAGACTTTTTCACCTTTTGTACACGTTGCAATCTGCTAGAGTAGTTTTTATTCCATCTTTTTACATGTGGTGTGGTCTATAGTGACTTTTCTCTGCTACACAAACTCCAAAACCTGCCTTTCGTAAGAAACAGTTGATGAGCAAATGGCGAATGTATTTCTCGTGCAATTTTTAGTAGTGCATAATAATTACAGGGTGATTGGTGCCAGATGCAAAGGATGAATTTGTGATGTTTCTCAGGACCAAATCAACACAACCAAAATATGTTTAATTGTCCTGTAGCTTAAGTTAGGTGTCTCACCTATGACACAAGTTGTGCATTTATAGTTTGATTTTTTTTATTTTTATTTACCGCGATTTATTCTGTACTGTAGGTCAAATGATACTTGCAGATCAGGCGTGCCTGTTTTGGTTTTGTGTGGTTTCAAACCATCAGAACTCATCTCTTGTTGTTTCATTGTGTCAAAGGTCATTTTTGTTTTTCCATTTTGCTGAAATATCAACGACAAGCACTTTCAGCTTGGTATGTGGAGGTCCATAGTGGTCAAAATTAAGATGAATTAAAAGACAACATGAAGTAAATAATAATAATATGAACAAATAGACAATGTGCAATACAACATGAAATAATCCAATTTACTTTTAAAACTCTAATCAATCAACTCCACAAAACCATTTTAGGTAATTTCTTAATTAATTAGGGCTAATTTTCATTCAAAATGCCCTTTCCATACATGCCCTTTACATCAAAATTACATTCTTCCAATTGAGCATTTTATTTCAAACTCTCACTGTCGAGATTAACGATTTGTCATGGCAGATACAGCTACGTGATTGGCTGTTCACTCATTCATAACAAAGCATCAGCCAATCCCATACCTGGCTCTGCCCTGTTTGTCTTTTCATAAAAACGTTGGGATGAAACATGGCTTTGATTAGTTAGTAAATTGCATTTTCAAATAACAACTTTTATAAAATAACCTGTGAAACAATCCTATTTTGATTGAGTTTAAACTGTACTGGAAGTTTAACGATTTAACGGTTCAAATTGTTCAAATTTAGTCTTTATTCATTTAGTTCATTTATATAAAACATTTCACAGTATCATATTCATTTTTGACCACTTTGCGCTCCATACTTTTGATAAGTGGCTGTGGATGCAAGAAGAAATATTTGTCTTGGATAAACACCAGAAGGACCAACAATCTCCAAATGTTTGGCTGGATGTAACATCTCCTACGTGGCAGCGTTGGTGCTGCGCTGCATAATATATCACAAAGAAGAGAGGCAAGCGATCGCTGGCTGCCTCATCTGCAAGTTTTATAAGACCCTGTTCACATTTACTGCTGTTGTATTACCCTTCCTGAATCTTTCAGGCTCAGTTGCGGGCTGTTTTGCTTCTCTTTGACTTGAATTATGTTTTTTTTCCTGAACCATATAGGAGATTGTGCTGTAAACAGCATTTGTGGCATATATCCTGGATATCAACACTTTGTCAAAGTCAGGAAAACTGAATGAGTTTAACCGTATGCTAATTATGAATGAAGCTGAAATGAAGCCTAGAAAACAATATGTAATCATAATGCAGAACAACAGGCTAAGCAGGGGTTGGAAAAGTTATGGGAGTAATGGAGAAAAAGCGAGAGTGAGGATAAACCATGCTGCTGGCATCACTGTCATCTAGGGTTAACCTGCTGCATGTTGCACTGGAGGGAGCTGAAGAGAAACGCAAATTACAGCACAAGTTAACACAAGAGGAGAAAGTTATCATCAGATCGGTCCCAATACCTCAAACCATTTCTGTGAACTATTGGGATGCCTGCGCGATGTGTTCATGTGCGTCATTACTGTCTTTTTGTATTGGCAATAACACCTTCCTAAAAGAACAAAGGTTTCTGTTACTGTGGAATACGCTGCGAGAAATAAAATCTTTACACTTGAAGCCTTGAACCTGCTCTGCGGTGTGTTTTCTCTGACAAATCCATATCTTGAAACTCTTGATACACTGTATTTATTTTTTTAAATGTGCAACTAAGACTGGACACGCTAAATTGTTGCATGATTGGAATGTGATGATTTGTAGTGCGCATGGAAAAGCTGATTTAATTTAATTTATTGTGATTAACATTTTTGAGTTAATGTTGAACACTATATACTTCTGCTATGAAGGGAGCAGAGCTTTTGGTTGACAAAGCTATAGTTCTCAGCTGCTTTGGAATCCATCCATTTTCAAGTGGCATCAGCAGGTAAACAAGTTGAAATATTACAGCTTGTTGTGTTGGACTTAAGCCGAATTGGAGAAGACCTGCTGTTGTTTTTATAAATCGTCTTCAGTCATGTTTTAACCGTCTTTAAGAGTGCCTGATAAACAAGACACCATTAAATTGTAAGCGTTATAAATGGAGTTTGGCTTTCCAATCTTCACAGAGAAAAGATAGTTTTACATTTCTTGTCCTACGTTTCACTTACTCTCTTGTTGTAATAATCAGTTAAATTTAATTACCATTGATTGTTATGCAGGCACTTTGATTGAAATAATACTTGTTTGAAAGTAATGTTTTACTGTGTAGCTCCAGTTACCCCACTGAGATTATCTTTTACAAACATCAAGCTGATGAAATATGTGACTTCATAACAGCTCAATAAGACCGTGATGTCTCCTCAAGGGTATGTGATACTTCTCATCAACTTCTTTCGTCTCAAGGCTGAGTGTACTGCTGCATTCAGGTACTGTGGGAATCTCTTGTTAAGCTGCTACACATTTGTTTTGATTTGATGACGTTTTATTAAGTACTTCTTGTATTTGTGTTAATAACAACAAACAACATCACCAGGCACTATTACATCTATATCAAAATTCCCAGCAAGTCTTCATTAATATATTTGTATATCTTTAATGTACTACATTTTAGATATATATGCACTACATTTGTTCTAAAGCTTTAATTACCAGTTTGCAAACTCAGGTTATTAATGCAAAAATAAAATCGGCAAATAAATTATGATGAATTATATTAAACTACCTCGCCAGTAGTTAAAATTAGCCCCACCTTTGGCAGCTGCAACATACAAATTATACACATACACAACATATCAGTTATAATAATCCATTGATAGAATATCTTTCTAAAATGGGCCATTCTGCATACTGATGACTTTCTTTATATTTTTAAAGTAAGGCATTAAAATAAAAAATAGATGTATACTGCGATGTGTGCAGATATAAACAGGAATTATATACACATCCTTGTGTCAATAAAAGGTAATTTTATTTTTTTCCTTCCATTATTGCATGTGATGTATAAAGATTTTTTTTTTTTTTCATTTTTGTGTTGTTTAGTGCTAGAATTTTAACACAGGCATTTGAGACTGTAAAATCCAAGCGTTCTCGCATGCTTTGAACGCATCATAAATCGACGGCGAACGTGGGGGGCGGGGTCCCGTGACGTCAGGGGGTGGAAATAAACAGCAGAGCAGGAATCAAAACAAGAGACGGACACGCCTTCGTTCTTAAAGGTTATGGCAGCTTGTTTTTTTTAACTGCTTCTGTCAGAGCTGCACTAAAGCCTGCCTGTCTTCCTCGAGGACACCAAAAACAACAACACAAAGAGAAAAAAACTGCAACAAAAAAAAGCACCACTGCAGAAATGGAGTCCACAGAAATGTCAGACAGTGTTGACAGCAGCCAGCGTTGATAGAGGTCGAAAATAACACTGACATCCAAATCCTGTACAATGCCCAACCAGAAGAACAACAAGGGAAAGAAAAGCAAACGCACTAACAGTAGCGGAGATGAGCAGGAAAATGGAGCCTGTGCGGGCGCGACGGGAGGCGCGGCCGCTGCCGCGGCGGCTGCTGCACCCAGGCGCGAGCGCTCAAGTGGTAAGAGAGGAAACCGACACAGATGTAGAAGTTTAGTGATGCTGTCCTCCAGGGTCTGTCTTGTCTGTGCGACTGTGACATACATGCACTGCGACGTTAAAACAATTGCTCTACCCCCCCTCTGCTTATTTCCACTCTGGAGAGGACACTGTGCCAAACATTGATTTAAAAATGTATCAATTTAATGAGTTTCGGATTGTCGTCACATTAGGCTACATTGGCCGATCACGACTAGAGGCCTTCTATTATTGGAGTGGATTTTTTTGGTCGTTGTATATGTGAACCAGCAATCACTCAACTGCACTGAAAATCTCGATTGTGTAACTGGTTTAGCGGATTTTTAAGGGCCAATCTGGTTTGTTTTGGTGCAAGCAGATTGTTGGAAGAGGAGGCAAACAAGTTGAAATGTTGTTGAAACAGGTGTTGGTTGGTGCGTTGGATGTTAGCCGATTGGGAGAGCGCTTGTTGTACTTTCGTAATCAGTCTTTAGTCTTGTTTCAACATGTCTTAGTAGTACCCGATACGCTAGAAATCTTTAAATTGTAAGATTTATGAATGGAAGTTTTGCGCCTCGACCGCTTCTTGGAAATAAGTATTGCCACAAATGAAAAGAGTACTCCTTGTTGTCAAATGCAGACTCTGTGAGTCTTAGTTACATAATGCATTGAATTCCATTACATCAATGTTACTGATCGGTTGGTGTTATAATTGGTGACTGGTTAGTCTGCAGGCCTCAGCTGCCTTTTCTTTGAGCACACCTTGACCACACAGTATCTGGTTGTGGCCTTACTCAAGGGTAATACTAACACCTCACCGCTTGTCTGCGCAATCAAGTTCAACTTCATCCCATACAGACTTACATTAAGTGGAAAAAGTTACCCTGCTTGGCTTCTTGCAAAATTGGGTTTGTAAAAACAGCATCTCAGACCAGAAGAGGTTATTGCACTTTAGTTATTAGTAGTCATTTTATTACATTGTTATAAAACTTTACTTATCACTATATTGCTCTAAAAAGGTAAAAAAAAATACACTAAAGTTCTATATTTACGGTTCATAACAGTTAAGTGTATTTTCTGTCATTATAGTTAATATTCAATCATCCATTAATTTTATGATTAATCATTAAGTAATATTGGAAAGGAAAAATGCCAAACAAGAGGGTTCTTGCTTCTTGAATATGTAGATTTGCTGTGTTTCTTGTCCTTAATTACAGTAAATGATATTACATTTGGGTTTTGGACTCTTGGTTGGCTGAACAAATCAAACAATTTGAGTACATTATATTGAAAAAATATATTATATTAATCAACAAAATAATCAGCAAACAAATCTGTAACTTCAGCTCAGAATGTACATATATTTCCTTTTTAGGGCAATAAAATCAGTAAAGTCGATTTAGAAAACATCTTTATGGAGCTATTTTTTACATCTGGGTTTCTGTGTCCAAGCAAGATCCATTTAAAGATTCCTTCAAGCTGAACTCAGTGCAGCACTTTATCAGTTCCACTGAAATGATGAACAGGGCTAAAAATGCATTAGAAAGTATATATCTTCTCCACTGTGGTGACTTTAGAGGGAGAAAACAAAAGCGCTGACATTGTCTGTACCGGAAAAGGAAGGAGGAAACAACCCCCCCCCCCCCCCCCCACCACACACACACACACACACACACACACACACACACAGTGCATTATCATGAGCTACTTCTTGTTGAGACTGTGTGCCCACATTTGATTCACCGCCAGACTTGATAGTTGGCAGAGCTTGAATAGAGGCGCTCACAGGCTTGAATGGCCTAGTTGAATTTAATAAATCAATGGTGATGAGGCAGCAAAGACGTTGCCTCATCGCCATCGCTTTATTAAATCTCTCTTTCAACATTTTTACCTCATGCTGGGCTGTAAAAATGATTATGGTGGCGAGAGCGCTGTAACCGTACCGTTAAACAAAAACTTGTCAAACCTTTAATGTTTCTAAAGCTTCTCAAATGTAAGAATTTCTTATTTGTCTTAAGAAATTGTCTTGTCTTATTTTATAGTAAATTTGATTATCTTTGGGGTTTGGACATTTGAGGACATCACCTTGGCCTCTAAGCGACAGTGAGGGACATTTGTATGTATTTTCTTTATAATGAACTGAATAGAGCTATCAATGAATTGATTTTTCAAGAAATACTTGGCTGATATTGAAAGAAATATTGAAAGAATTCAATATTGAAGGTACTCTTTAGTTTCAGCCCTAAATTGAATACCTTTTTCCTTTGGACTAAGAAAAGTAGCAATTTAAAGATGCTAGTTATTGTTTTTTTATCCACAATTTAATTTTTTAGACCAAATTATTAAGTAAAATTCAGAAAAGTCATATACTTATTATAAGATCAATGAGCCTTAAAGTCAGTAAAATTAGTAGGCTTTTTTAGCTTTTGTAGGAAATTGTAATGAGAACACAACAAAATAACCCCCTCCCCTTGTCTTTACGCATCTAGAGGCCCAGTGTGCGACCCCTCTCGGCTGCAGCTTGGTCCGCCCCATCAACATGGAGAAGGACGACTACCAGCGGGTGCTCTGCAACAACGAGCTCTGCCCTTACGGCAACTGGATGCATCTGCAGTGTTTCTACGAGTGGGAGAGCTCCATCCTCGTCCAGTTCAACTGCATTGGCCGTGCGCGGTCCTGGAACGAGAAGCAGTGCAGACAGAACATGTGGACCAAGAAGGGCTACGACCTGGCTTTCAGGTTCTGCTCCTGCCGCTGCGGCCAGGGCCATCTAAAGAAAGACACCGACTGGTATCAGGTGAAACGAGTGCAGGATGACCGCAAGAAGAAGCCATCTGAGAGGAGCACAGGCAGGAATGGGTCCAGTGGAGGGGCTGCAGGGCCTGGGGAGGGGCTTTTTGAGGAGCCCAAGAGAAGCAAGCCACTAGGAGCAGCAGGAGGAGGAGGTAAACTACCCCACAGAGCCTCTAGTCAGGAATTACCTCGGAGACTATCAATAGACCGTCAGAACTCTACAGAGAGAGGAGCAGCAGCAGGAGGATTCCCTACAGGAGGACTCTTTTCTCTGGGGCCTCCTCAGAAGTCTCCATGTGACTCCCCGGGACAGTCTCCTCCAACTGGTTTCCCTTTCTCCCCCACTGCTGTCCTCGGAGCAGCAGCTGGTGGAGTAGGATTGCGAGGTTCCCGTCAGCTGGGAGAGTTCCTCAAATCAGCCGTCCACATGGATCCGCAGAGGAAACACCTGCTGGTCGGGGGAGCTTTCGGTCGAGGCGGCGGCTGCTCAATGGGAGCCTCCGGCGGTGGAGCTCACCTGGACCCCGGATCTGTGATCCCCCTGCCGCTGTCCTTCGCCCTCCCACTCCACCACCGGCTCACCTCGGTCAGTGTGGGTGACGGCGCCCACTCTCACCCAGTGCAGTTCTTGAGGAGGCTGGACCTCTCGGAGCTCCTCACCCACGTCCCTCGACATAAACTCAACACCTACCACGTCCGAATGGAGGACGACGCCCAGGCAGGCCAGGGAGAAGAGCTGCGCAGGTACACTGTAAAACATGTTTCCCCTCGGGAAGAATATGTGAGTTCATTGAACTGGAGTTAAATAATTAGTTAAAAGTTGTCTTATAAGTTTTGAAAAAATAAAACTAGCAAAATTAAGTGTTAAAAACAAGTTTGAGATACTTAATCTATTAAATTGAATCAACAAATGTTCAGTTAACTGACAAAATGTACGGACAGACATGCTTTTCTTTTACATTTAGTAGTACATTTAGACCGACTTAGTTTTGAAAGTCAGTTTTGAAATTTGAATTCATAGATGCGGCTGCTGCTGGAGAGCCACTTTGGTAAAGAGAAATCGATACTAGCCCTCCATGGTTTAAGTTATTTGCATTATTATGAAATGAAACAACCATGACTTAACTTAACATGTAATGTATAAAGACACACAGCCTCTTCTTCACACTGCACAACAATGGAGAGAGATTTTTAACACTCTAACAATGCTTGCTGGTAAGTCTGCTAATATCATCATCAGGTGTCATTATAAAGTTTTGAAACTTTATCTAATGAGGTGAGTGAACCTGCACAAGTGCATTTATTCAACTCATCATTTCAAGCCAAAAGACGTAAATTGGTTAGAAAATAGAACAAATGCTGATCATAATTTTACACCTCACAAGGTGACATATTTGAAATGGCTTGTTTTATCTAACCAACAGTTCAAAACAACTCATGATATTATGTTCTCAATTGGTCTTAACATAAAAACTAGAAATTTTAAGTTGAATTAACTTTAGTTGATTCCAAAACATTGTATGATGTTTTACAGTGCTCCTTATTTGATTTGTTATGCTTGTTTAAAAAGATGTTGCTAATAAGAAAATTATTATTTCAGTGCCTTTAAGTGGTTTAAGTGTAGCTTATAGTTAATAATAATAGTTTTGCTAAGTCACGTTAACTGTAAAATTGTAAATACACACCTCCGACCATGTATCATGAATTTGAACACGAGTGATTTAATAAATGAAACATGATTATTGTAGCCACACCGGATCCAGCTAGACCGGAAACAAAACAACAGGCACGCTGCACACTCGCCGTTTGGGCTTGTGAGACGGCCAAAGAGTAGGAACGTTGCGTTGTGAGGGGATGGCGAGAGTGAGACGACAAAATGTTCCAAGTGATCTGTGTGTTTTTGTCGTGTTCTGAGCTATGATCGCAGCACGTCCAGTCTGAAATACCACTTGATGGTTAAGCACACAGCTGATGCCAATTCACCGCCCCCCCGTCAAAGTATTTTTTTCACCCTTTGATTGATGGACAGAGTTACATTGTGTGAGAGATTATTTGCTCCAAGTGAGAATGTTACGTGTGAAATTGAACACTACAGTAAGCAATGTGACAATGTTATTTTAAAAAACAACAACATTTGCACAAAGCAAGCCGATCCACTATTCCATGTTGATAAGAGCATTCAAATGAGAAAAAAATAATGGGACAAAAAAAAATCAGGGGAAATTTAGAATAGATAATGTGTGATTAATTGCGAGTTAATTATGAAATTAATGCGATTAATTGCAATTAAATAGTTTAATCAATTTGATTATTGATTATTTGATAGCACTATTCAACATACTGTATAAGTTAAGTAAAACAAACAAACATCACAGACAAAAAAGTGACAATGCCCATTGTGCAACACATCATAATAGTCCTCATAATATGTGAAGTAAGGGTAGCATCATCAACAAAAAATCCTGGTAAAGAAAAGTCAAAATGTACACGGGTGTGTTTAAGATAAAAGCAGCATTTCAGGGGTTAGGCCTTCTTGCTAAAGTTGTTTTTGTCTATGTTGTCCTGTAGGTTCATCCTGTCGGCCCTCAGTGCGAGCCAGAGAAACGTGGTCAACTGTGCGCTGTGCCACAGAGCGCTGCCTGTGTTTGAACAGTTTCCTTTGGTGGACGGGACCCTGTTTCTCAGCCCTTCACGCCACGACGAGATTGAGTATGATGTCCCATGCCACCTTCAAGGTCAGACTTTGTTTAAAGATCATGACGTGGGACACAAATACTTAGTGTATAAAGTTGACATAGCTCAAAATGGCTCAAATAATTTCAACACTAGGTGGGGGTTGAGATCACCATTTTTGAAGAATATTGAATTTTTGAGCATCAAACTCTTTATTGCCAGTATTCTGGTGAACTTTTCTGCAACAATCTGTTCCTTTTCTGCATCAATGTTTGGTGCAAATGTCCTTATTTATGTAAAGAAAATTATAATAGGTGTTGGGGGGTGTGGGGTGCACTGGCCAGTTTTAATTATTGGGGGTTGTACCTGCCTCATCCCCCCTGTAAATTACACCCTATGGATGTATTTCTTTAAAATTAGGTGCGGACATTCATACTCTGTTTTTAGAACTAACCAGCAGGTGTTAGACTGCTAACAGGCTAAAGAAAATGAACGTGGTAAGCGTTATACGTGCCAAACATCAGTGTGTAAGATTTGTTAATGGAAGCATGTTAGCATGCTGACGTTAGCATTAAGACTGATGCACCACTGTGCCAAAGTACAGCCTCACAGGAAACAAAAAAAACAAGTACAATCTGTGAATTATAGAAAACGTGTAAATACTATTTACACTTTGTTTAGTTTCGAAATGTAGGTACAATGTTTAATCTGAAACCAACAGAAACCTATAACGCAGTAAGTATTGAGTTATCAAGCTCTGTATCCGCAGGACATCAGGATTGCTTCTAATCAGGAAAAACAAACATATTTAGTGTTTACATGAACTGCAACCATTAATATGTTAATCGGCTCAAGTATATATTCACATTCTATTTAAAAAGTCCAAGTTTTCCTTGCTATAAAGACAGGGTACGACTAGTTAATCCATCAATAAGCCTTATCCAAACTGTGTATACAGACATACAAGGTCTTCTGCTGGCGTCTGCACAGACCAACATGAACGTGAATTAGCACGATGGCCGCATGAAGCCTCTTTGATATGCTGGCCCACAAGCTTTGATATGTATGGTGCTTGATACACATCAGCATGAAAGGATTATTTATTCTGTTTTGCAGGCTTTTGTGTGGCGGGCAGAATATAAATGTTGGTGAAAGAGAAACAGTTGAAAAGCAAGGATTGATTCAAATCAGTTTTGTCAGTTTGTTTATCCAACAATATTTAACAGCTTTTTTTGTCTTAAGAAGGTAGAGCAAGTGTAAAGGGACTTATTTTACAACACAAGTTTACAGGAAACACTACCAAGAGAATGCAGTCATGTTTATAGTGTGATTTGAAAGGTAAACTGCGTTGTTTTTGCCTCATAGCTTCAGTTTAATACGGTTTAAAGGTCTACTTGGATAGCATAGTTTAAAAAATAACACGCCTAATAATAAAAATGATTTGTGACTATTTTTCCAAGATTTTTTATGGGGCAATCACACAGAAGTTGTACAGTGCTGGGAAAGTTTCAGTTTGGTTCATGCCAGGCTGTCCTTTAAGGAAATGAAATGACTTGTATGTGTGGACATGCTTGCTTATTATCCAGCAGCTCAATCCCCCAGGCTGCTATGGTCTGACAGCATGATAATGAGCCAAGGATGCAATCCGAAGTTTATTTTATTGATTTCCCTGGCTGACAACAAACAAACTCTCTGACTTGTTATTTAGTGAATATATTACCTAACTATATTTCTTTATTTCCAACAGGCAGGTTAATGCACCTCTACGCCATATGTGTGGACTGTCTAGAAGGCGTCCACAAGATTGTCTGCATCAAGTGCAAGTCACGCTGGGACGGGAGCTGGCACCAACTGGGTACCATGTACACCTACGATATACTGGCTGCTTCACCGTGCTGCCAGGTGGGAACACATTTACCATGACACATATATATTATTTAAAATCAGCAGGGAAATTAAACGGTGGTGCTTCCCAATGTTTTGTCATTCTATTACACACCCAAGTTAGAGCTGCACTAATCAGTTTTATATTAACAATGGGTCAAATTACTATGAATGTGAATGAGGGGTCAAACCAGAAACCCAAGCGCTGCAGTTCATCTTAGTTCCATGGAACATTTTAATGTTTTTAAGCCCATTGTTTTGGTTTTCAACCTGCAACTTTTCTGTTTGTCTGTCCAGCACCAAACAGCAGACACATTTAGCAGCTAAAGAGCCAGATATTTCCCATCAAGAGTTGTTAGAGGCCAAAAAGAGAGCCAGAGGAGAGTGAATATTGGAATGATGTTGCGTTAATTACATTTTCTACTGAAGTTGGAGGTCAAAACTGGGAATGACGTCACACAACAGTTGACTGCCTTCCTGTTAAAAGTCAGAAAAACCGGGGTAGGTAGCCTCTAGCCAGGACAGTCATTGTTAGCATTACCAGTTGATAGCAATGGATTTTACGTGTGCAAAAACTTTAGCAACATGTCCAAAGATAGATGATGGACAGTTCAGTGTGTACGACTGATTTAACCAGACACAACACAAAAGTGCCAAAGTATCCACACAACTTTCCCTACTGTTGATGCTCAGAGCAGCTATCTCGGAATGTGATGCGGGGGTGGGTGAGGTTCTTCAGGGGGCAGTCCAATTGATAATTTCAACTTTTCAGTCCAACTGGAACATATCTATACATAGATCAGGAAACACGACTCCAAATAAATGGAGAACCTCGATACTCTGTTTGCTGAATGTATAAATAACCAGCTTTTTCAAAACAATTTCGCCATATGAACTCCAAAGCTCATGAATTATAGATGCTACTGAAACAGAAGACAGTCAGAAGTCTCTGACAAGTCTCTGTCTTGCTTTTAGCATTAACTTCTCACTTTCTTTGGCTTGAGCCAATGAATGTAAAGTTGGGAAATGCTACAGGCAACATTTGATCTTAAGAACAGCTGGTGCAACTACTGGTGCTGGTGGTCCAGGTTGTTTTAGCAGTTTAGTGTTGATGTACACTGTGATGCAGTTGAAAGTAGGGTTGGGCATCGTTTGGATTTTAACAATTGTAAATCCAATTGCGATTCTTAATTTCAATTCTGGTACTTAACGATTCTCGATTCTGATTCTTTGAGAGATAGAGTTGAAACACATGCTTATTTCACAAATAAGAGGAAAGTTTTTATTTTGATTCAATGGTAGGTTAAAGTTTTGCCCGGCTTTTTCAACATAAAATAGAGCCACACTAGAGCGCCGCTTACTGTACTCCATGGCTGCAACACAACAAGCGCATGGACGCTACGGAAACCCAAACTTGCGCATGTTAAATTTGAAACCGATGGTCAGATTTGAAGCCAATAATGAAAAATTCCAAGTAGGAATCGGTTCTCGATGCCCAACCCTAGTTGAAAGTGTGTGGACCTTTGAGTTGACCACCTTCTGAACTTCCATGGTTGAATCTTGCACAGCTTTAATTCTGAATCAGAAAGCAGTTTATTGCCACAGTAGGGGAACAACATGGAATTTGCCTGGGTGATTGGGCGTATACATACAAATATATTAACCATTAATAAGCATAAACAATAAATGCCAAAACAAAGACAAATAGTTATACAACGTCCTGGGAACTGACCTGTGTCCTTGCTGTGTGTCTGCAGGCTCGTCTCAACTGTAAGCACTGCGGGAAGCCAGTGGTGGACGTTCGAGTCGGGATGCAGTATTTCTCTGAGTACAGCAACGTCCAGCAGTGCCCTCACTGCGGCAACCTGGACTATCACTTTGTTAAACCTTTCTCCTCCTACAAAGTACTCGAGGCTTATTGACAAATGCTGTTCATGCAGGCTAGCTAAGCCGCTATTGTTCTCAATTGTTTTCTAACACAATCTAGGAAAGATTTTATTTTTTTGTGCCATAAGGTCATTTTGTTTTTTTCTGTTTTGGTTTCTTTTGTAAGTATAGGAAAAAGTATGATTCTAGTTAAACTATATATATATCTATATATCTATATATCTATATATATATAGATATAGATATAGATATATAGATATAGATATATATATATATATATATATACACACACACACACACACACATGTTCCAAGACAGTATCTCTCTGCTGTTAGAGAAAGGTGTAGACAAAGTGTGGAACTGAAACATCAGTCAAGCAAACACATTTATCTGTGACAAGTGAATGTATCTGTATGCCAAAATTAGCTTTTATTTTAATTTTCTACCAAAAACATAAAGATGAGTCTCAAATAAAGCAGAGAAAGAGATGAGTTGGTGTTGGTTTGATATCTTCATCCCATCAAAAACCTTCCCTCCGCAATTTTGACATATTATGAAAAAAGTGCTCACCCAGATCGGAAATCTTTTTTACTTGATCATTATCATCATCATCATCTTCATCCTTTAGATGGTCTTAAATGGTCACAAGTAGGTGGACAAAAAAAATCTCCTGTCCAACCTGTTCATAGTCAACCGCTAAGGTCATAAAAACTGTATATGTATTTGGGTATAAAACTAAAAAAATCCAATGTATTCATCACATTTAGGGTTAAAAAAATCTGATCGCATTGTCACATGTAGGGACACATTTCATTTTGTCACAAACATCTACACAGGTTACATCTACAGATCTACAGTCTACATCACCGAGGTTTCATTTTCGGGACTAATCTGTTGCCGCTGGGAATTCCACCAAAAGTCCCTAATTTATTCCAGAAATCCACCTTCCACTTTCTTTGGGTTGGCATTCTAAACTCCGTGGATTTCTGAAGACTATGATTAACTGCTCCTCGGATCTCTGCAGGTTAAATCCAGACAGCTAGCTGGACTATCTGTCCAATCTGTTTTCTGTTGTACGACTAAAACTAATTTGGAGCGTAAACGTTTCACCAAAACAAGTTCTTTCCCGAGGCTATTTTGCAACGGCATCGTGGCGCCGTTGGGCCCTTGGCGCCGCCCTTAACGATTGTGATTGGTTTAAAGAAATGCAAGTAAACCAGATCACATTTTTCTCCCATCCCAGAACGTTGTGTGGACTAGCCAGACCCTCCCCTGTAGCTCTGTTGCAGTTAATTTTCTAACATGCTGTGTGACATGTACAAAAGTCTGTTAAGGCCCAGTGGACCTCAATTTTGGATCATGATGTCCGAGTGACTTTATTCTAAATCATGTACCATTTACAGTTTGTGGTCTCTTTCCTCCACTAGAGGTCCACACATTTGGAGAATCTGTAAGGAAGCGTCGAAATAACAAGCTGACCAGTTAGATCATTGGCTGTGATATGTTTTAGTACAGATGCAGTAGAAGTGAATGCCTTCATTAAAAACGTCACTCTGCACATGCACACAATACACTATGAGTGGAGTCTGATGAGGTATTTTACACTAAAATGTGAGATTTAAGCACCACACTTAAATTGGTCTTCATAAGAATATTTAATTTCCATCGGATCACTGCTGTATAGACCCTTCTGTTGTGTCAGAGTTGCTAACAGGAGGGAGGGATGTTTTGCTCTCGGTGGCATTTGAACCTGAGTCATCAGACTGCGAAGCTGCAGCCATGTTCTTCCCTTTTTGAGACAGTTCTTTTGCTGAAGGTGGTCGGAGGATGCACATGGCTGCTTGACCGTCCCGTATGGCTTTTGGCTTAGAAACAAATCCCACCATCACCTCCATTTGTTGCACTATCTGCTCCAGAGTTGTGTCCTGTGGAAATGTAAAAAGAATTTGTTTTAGGACATTTTTGGGGGGGACACATGCCTAATGTGTTACCTGAAAAGATATCTGTATATATAATTACCCCTCATCCTCTTTGCCATTAAGGTAAAAGTCAACAGTACCGTTGGGGAAAATGGTATCAAGGGAAGGGGAGGATTACATTAACAGTTACAAACCTCGACCACTAAATGTAACACAAAAACGTGTTACAAAGCATGAAAATACAACTATGAAAGTGCTAGTTCCTTCGATATTATAGCCCATACAACACTGGAGTCATGTGAATAGTTCTACTAACAGACATAGAAAATGATAATTTTTATAACTATACAACCATGTTCAAAGAAGGTCAATTAGATTTTATATGGTCAACACTGTTTAAAAATGTGATAAATATCCACATCTGCTGCATAATCAGATGTATTTTGTTGCAATTCACACTAATAATGAGTTGAATAACAATTGAACATGCTGTTTATCGACAGCATTTAATTTCCGGGATTGTTCAGGTGCCGCCTGAAATCGGAAATTCCGCTTTCTTTGTGTTGGCATTTTAAACTAGGGTTAATTTCTCCTCAGATCTCTGAAGGCTAAATCCAAACAGCTAGCTAGACTATTTGTCCAATCTGAGTTTTCTGTTGCACAACTAAAACAACCTACCTAACGTACACATGTTCCACCAAAACAAGTTCCATAGCGCATAGCAGAGCCCACAACAATTGTGATTGATTTAAAGAAATGCCAATAAACCAGGGCACTTTTTTTCTCCCATCCTGGATTCTGTGCGGACTAGCCTCCTACGCAGCGCTGTAGAGCAAGGTATAGCAATGCGAAACTAGTGAGTGTTCTTTTTAGATTAATTTTTGGCCATTTTAGTCATTTATTCATACAGGGCAGCTGAAGACATGAAAGGGGGAAAAAGAGCATAATGACATTCAGCAAAGGGCCACAGAGCGTACAACAAAAAATGTTGTAGCCTAAAAATTGTGTGACATCGCTTAGAGCATCTTTTATAAAGACAAAGAAAAGGGTTTATTTTCACCAGGTTGCCTGCAGGTCCGCCGCGTCCTGATCGCAAAGTAATTCTAACATGGTTCTTCTTCTCCAGCCAGCTCTCCACTTGTTTCATCTTGGTTGAGAGATCATGAGCTGCGATGCCGGATGAAAAGGTGAGCTCCTTCACCTGCACGGGGGCTGTGGAGAGAACACATGTGTTACATTTTTACATTATTACTATGTTATATTATGTCATTTAGCTGAAGCTTTTATCAAAAGCAACTTACATACAATTGCTATATATATATATATTTTCTTGCTCAGGGACACATTGGTTGATGTCCTCAGTAGGAATCAAACCCAGGTCTCCCACACAAAAGACATGTGTCATATCCACTGTGTCATAACCAGTCATTTTATTTCAAATAGTGTGTATGGCATTTTTTACTGAAAGATCTGTTGAATACTGATGTTACTGAGATTATCAGGTTGCACAGAGTTAGATACTTGCTTAACCAACATTTAAACTAAACTAAATCCCAATTAAAAATAATTCAAGCAGTACCTCCAATAGCTAGAAGAATAGAAGAATATGTACGCTCAATAGAACAGAGGTGGTGTACACAAGTGTAGCCTCGGTTATCAAGATTTAATTAAATGTGTATTTCCATTCAGATCTGGTTTGTTAGACAAAGAGTATGGTATGCAACTCGTTTGATATATTTGGATCCCCATAAGCGTCAGCAATACAATTTACATCATTACATTAAACACAATACACACATATAATCACTACAGCGCATTACTCAACATTTCTCAAAATATTTACAAAATTACAAAAACAAAGAAAGAAAGAAAGAAAAAAGAAATTACACTATTCTGAATGAATCTATTTTTAAAAGAATAAGTGATAACAAAAAAGCCCATGCAACCGACTCCTAAGAATTAGTGTTAGATATTAAAGTTACTTCAATATAGGTAATATTCTTTCATTTTTTTGTTTTTATAATGTTATGTTTTGTTGTTTAATATTTTTTGGGGAATAAGTTCCATCCAACCCATTGCCCAGTATGTGACTGAATGTTGAACTGAATCAAGGTATTGTAAACAGCTCCTAATCTGTGTGCTCTACATTTATTAACAACTTTAAAACCTTTTTGGTTTGGGCCCTTTGAAATGAAAGAAAGTCAACCTGCGACCCTAAAGTTTACTTCTATAAGCTGTGAGCATTTCAAGCAAAAAAGGGATTTTAACCGTCTCAGATTGTTGAATTTGAATATCTTTTACAGCCCTGACACAGTGAAACATCCTGGCGTTTGACAAGTAAAAAGCAAAGATATGAGAATTATCTTTTTTTCTTCCATTTTTTTTAAACCATCTTGTGAGCCTGATCCTGGGGACCAATGGGTAAAACTAAAAAGGTTTGATTGGGTCCCTGCCAGGACATCACATACCTGCTTTTGCTTTCTGCTTCTCCCGCAGTTTCAGCTGCTCTTCATGGATCTGTTTGCCGCTCATTAGCCGGTAGACGGGAGGATCTTTGCGTTCACTGAGCAGCACCAATTTGAGACCCTGCTCGTCCATAATTCTGATCACATCTGCGCGGTGCATGGTGCCCAGGTTCTCTCCTGTCTCACTTATCACCTGTATCTCACGCTGTGGGATCTTACGGCCAACTGCGCTGATTGTGACATGTCCTCGGGGATCTTGCTTTTTTTTGTTTTGAGCGCCAGTCTGTTCTGTGTTGTCTCCAGCAGTGGAGAATGGAGACCATCTCCAGGAGGAAGCAATGATGTTGGATCTTTGACTGCATATGGTGAATCTTGATGCTAGTGTCCTGTAGCCACAGCTGCTACCACCACAGATAGATCTCACTGTATGGCACAGCATCCACCTCACACAACCTGCAGACATATCCTACATATAAAAAAAAGAGACAGGGGAGATTTGAGCTGCCTAATGTGATTATGGGAGACAGCATACATCCAGAAAGGCCACCAGTCTGTATTTGACTCTTCTCAAAAATGTATTTCCTTAAATGTCCCATGGCATGAAAATTTCACTTTATGATATTTTTAACGTTAATATGAGTTCCCCCAGCCTCATATGGTCCCCCAGTGGCTAGAAATGGCAATAGGTGTAAACCGAGCTCTGGGTATCCTGCTCTGCCTTTGAGAAAATGAAAGCTCTAATGGGCCGATCTGGAATCTTGCTCCTTATGAGGTCATATGGGGTTACAAGGTCACCTTCCCTTTCTCTGCTTTGCCCGCCCAGAGAATTTGGCCAACCCATGAGAGAGTGTCAAAGGTTTTTCCCGTGTCTTCAGCATCCCAACCAGGCCAGACTCCATTAAAACATCTGCCGATTTATGTTTTTTATCTGTCACCGCACACACCACACACTTCGTCAGGGTCTACTGTGTCCCTGGCATTCTGATAAGGAAACTGCCAAGCATCTGCAGGTAAAACACTCTGACGGCAGTGCCCACTTCAAGCAAATTGTAAAAGATAGAAAATAATTAAATTAAATGTTCAGTAAAGTTATGCCGAACTGACCAGCAAAACTCAACAATTTACAACATGCCTAGCGTTAAATGCATTGCGTTGCACTGGGTGTGGAATTAACCTGTACACATTAAACTTTAAGATTTTCAAATGGAGTCCGGAAGTGACCGAGAGAGAAGGTTACAGCTAGCTAGCTTGGCTGAGTTTTGGTGTCGACCTCACGTTGTGAAAACAATGTTATTTGAATTAAGAAACTGTTGGCCACTTTAAACAAGTTGTCCTATATTATTACCTTATTTTCCAATTACACACATAGGAGGTTCCTGGGTTTAAAACATGAATACAGGGACAAATGGTCAAATCAGAGATACACGCTAATCTCGCCGGTAAATAACTTCCCTAAATGTATCTTGTATTGTTGTGCTGTTTACTCACTGTTGACCAATATTCTTCAGGGTGACTGTTGCATAAACAGTTAAAGAAAGGACTGTTGTGCTTTCTTCCGCCATGTACTTCTTCGTTTGATTGAGGAAGAACAGATGCAGCACAACCACGACGCTGCCATCTTCTGGGCAAACAACGACACGTCGTTTCTCTATTAAAGGGTCAGTTCACCCAAATTACAGAAGGGCATACCATCAAGTTAAGTTCTAGTTTTACCTAAATTAAATTTAGAATTATAATTTAAATTAACCTTAATATCTGATATCTGATATTAGATTTCTGTCTCCATTCTAATGCAATGGAGGTTAAAGTAATTTAATTAGTAGCTGTAGTGTTTATTGTCATCTAAGTTAAACTTACAAGGAATTTGCCCTGGTGTTTGGTGCATAGAACAACATAACAAACAAAACTAACAAAAAAAAAAAATATATATATACATAGCTGTTTAAAATTAGTAAAGAGAAGCTGAATGGAATGATTGCAGAATGTGCTAAATATATCCTAGGATGTGCAATGGGCAGGTGCCAGGGTATGAGCAATGGGCAGGTGCCATGCCATCCACCCAAATCATGGTCTTTTCACCCTACTTCCATCCAGCAGGCAATACAGGGGCCTGCGCTCCCGCTCCAACAGGCTCAGGTAGGCTACAACTTCTTTGCAGAGGCTGTAATTCTGCTGAACAACACTTCACCTCCTGTCTAGCACTCTTTACTTTTTACTGCATTGCTTACCTGTTTACATTTACTCCTGCACTGTTTCATCAATGCCCTTGCACTGCTAACATATATACTGTTTAGTACATATAAATATATATATACTCTATATTCATTATCTGTCACTTTTTAGACATGTGCAGTAATCTTGAAAACCTGTATTTATCTAAATATACACTGTTGTACATAATGAATCTCTTTCATTTACATAATACTGTGCTCAACCTGTACTTTGGTATTTAATGCTTCTTTTGCCCTTCTGGTTGGATGTCAACTGCATTTCATTGGCTCAGTACCTGTACTTTGCTAAATGACAATAAAGTTGAATCTAATCTAAATTAATCTAATCATAGTCCGGGATGGGAGCGGTATCGTGGCTTCTCCTCTAAATAACTACTAACTGACTACTCCTCTAAGTGTTATAATGCAAAATGTTGAACCTTTCCTTAAAAGTTATGAAGCATGATTGGGACTAAGCTGGATGGTGTCTTTTTATTTATTTATCAATATTGGGAAACATTGTTTGTTTTTTGTTTTTTTCCCTATGAAAGTTAGAAGTTTTTCAAATGGTCATACATTAGCAGTTTATTTTGTTAAATGAAAGCCATATGTAGACAGCTACAGAAAAGCATGTAACACATAAGCCATGCAACAACAACAACAAAAGATTCGGCATTAGAATTTCCACCTAAAAAAAACTTGTATTTCTTGTATCTCTCTTACAGATAGATGCTATAAACATGTGAACTAATGTGGGATGTATAAGGTCAAACTTCCTCATGATCTGAAAAATGATTAGGTATTCTTGAGGAGGTTTTGTCAAAGGTAATTTGGTACTGGTACTAAGCAAAAAAATGTTGTTCACACAAGAAGTACAACACAACAACCACCATTTGATCCTTTGCATGTGGTAACATACTGTACATCATCCCTGGACATTCGTCCAAGCACATAGTTGTTTTGGTTATTTTGCATAGGCTCAAGGTCATTTTCAGGAACTGTGAATTTGCAAAACAAAATTCATGCAGCGGCAAGCTATGCAAAGTCAGTTAGAAAACATATTCATTTGGCCAAAAGGTTCTGTTCTCTTTGTTTAGTGCTGCTGTTTGCTACTGTAGCAGTGAATGGGTCACACATCCTGAACAAGACTTTATGTCATCAAAAGAACATGGGCTGGATTACTTGGGTTTCGTTTGTGGGTCTTCTGTGGATTTATCCAGTTTGTAAGTAGACACAATCTCCAACTACTAAAGTCTAGTAGCCTGTACATATGCACACATGGCATGTGATATATTGTTCTCTTAAGAAATGACATTTTTGAGCATTAAAACAAAAGTAATGACCTTCATTTTGTTTAACTTGTGATCTGATTTGATTAAGGTAATTGTGGCAAGCAGAACTTTATGGAACTGAAAAAATGTCTTTCGACCCAAAATTACCATATTGCTGTTGTGGATAACTTCTCTGGCTTCATCACTGCAAAAAAACATTCAAATCTGAGTGAGTCCAAACTATAATGAACATTTATTTTCATTTTTATACAGTAGTTGTTGATTGTTGCTTGGGAACAAAACATCATGCTCAGTCTGGGAGGAAGGGTACACCTTTACAGCTATATAATAGTATTTGTATGACAGTAATATATTTTTGACAACCTCAAAGTCAAGTCAAAAAGAGAGTTGGACAGAGGGAGATTTAGATATCTATTTTTGTCACTCAATTGAGCAGGTTTAGGTATTACATGTTGTATGAATTAGGCTATGAATGATATTTGACAAACTCCTTTGTAAACACCTCCAGAATATAAATAGAAAACTGCAAAGCCTTTAAAGAGGTGTCGAGACTCTTGGGCTCTAGCTCACCCAGTAAGAGCGTTTGCCCCATGTTGGCGGATTCCTGCAGCGACCCGAGTTTGAATCTGACTTGTGGCCCTTTGCTGCTTCCCCCCCATCTCTCTCCCACTTATATGTCTTTCCACTGTCACTATAATCAAGGAAAACGCCTAAAAAATAATCTTAAAAAAAGATGTGTAGAGGTACATTTTTAAAGACACTACAGGTGATACTATCAAATAAATATTTAACTAAGAAATATCACCATGAAACCTCCCCAGTGGATTACTTACATCAAGACAATACTTCTTTGTATTACCGGATTTCTAATGAGGCTTTATCTAATACAAGCTTGGTGAATTCAGGAAAAGTCAACAAACACTAATAGGCAAAGTGTAGTAAAATAAATACTTAAATGTGTATTTAGATTTTTTTTTTTGACATTGACATTTTTTGGATGCAAAATTGCCGACAAAGACCTGTGCATTAAAAGCCTCATTGTTTTTGCATTGTAGTGTCTTGCCTTAACTTATTGCTAGGTCCCTAAATGCATACAAGTTTCCCCTTTCTCCCCTATACTTCTTTACCTGTACAAGTATGTTTAGCTGATAAGTATTTAATTGTTACGCTGAATTGACAAAATATTCACACTGTAATTTTTTGGGCATTATTTGAGTATTAGCAAACAATTATTCTGTCTCATCACTCTGTGAGGACAGTTGTAAATTAGTTTGACTTTAGACGTGCTTTGATGACAGTTCGTACAAACTAAGTTCTTTCAAGCATGTGCCAGCCTTTAGTTGTGCACTAGACTGGTAGCCTGTGCGGGGTGTGTGTGTCTCTCTTTCTCTCTCTCTGCATACTGAGAAAGGCTCCAACCCCCCATGAGCCCTCATTCCTTGTGTATCCATTGAACTAAGTTTGGAGATTCCGATTTTATCCTACATTTTAGTTGCAAATAATTCTTCCTTTGGGTTTTACTGCTGTAAAATGTTGTGTGAAAGTATGCAAGAAATTATTAGAAGAATGTTATGAAATTACTTTGTGACAATAAAAAAAACTTCTTTACCTCAAAGCTGAAGGATGTATAGTGTTTCTGCAGAAAAATGAAACTCAACGACAGTCCAACCGTGAGTATATTTACATGAGAGCAGTGTATAAATATAGTATAGTTGTAACACAACACTAGATTGTTTTTAAACATTTACATCAGTATTTAAACAAATGAAAAATCTAACTGTGTTCCTGTTTTTAATTGACAGAAACCTGGAGGGAGCCGTGGCCTCTACTGCTCGGCGATTTTCTGTGCATCTCAAATTGGCATATCAAGAAGAATTTGGTTCTGTATGTCCTGAAAGGGAGGTGCAACGGAAGTTTATCAGACATCAAAGGTGATGTTATACTGTATATTATGTTTTTTTTTTTACTGTCAATTTTCTTTGTGTGTGTGTGTGTGTGTGTGTGTGTGTGTGTGTGTGTGTGTGTGTGTGTGTGTGTGTGTGTAAAGCAGTTCTGCTTTAAAGCTACAAAGATACAAGTTGACCATTTGGTTTTGTCAATATAGATTTCTGTCCAATGTATGTCTGCAATAAGACTCTCAGAGGTAAACAAACTTCCTTTACAATTCAGTTCTCATTTTGTGATTAAAAACAGAGCTAATAAAAATATAATTACATCTGCATCTAACATAGGAAATGGAAAATGAATTTTCAATGATGACATCAAGTCTCTTTAGATCATTATATATGTGTTAAACAATGAAACATATTAATTTTTTTGTTTATCATCCCTCACATAGTTAGCTACCCTACTTCATCTATTCAATAAACCTAAATGGCTAATTTCAATAACATTGTTAAATTATTGTAGATGTTTACTTTCTGAATATAGTATAGCTTTGTTCCTATTGGCTTAGATTTCTTCTATAATGTGGATGGGATCTATAATTCTGACAATGTTTCCATTAATAGAATCTTGCCAGATGAGACGTTTGGATACAGGAAATGTATGCAAACAAGCTAAATTTGATGAAAACGACTGCAAGAATATAGGTGAGTTCCCTTCAGATAAAAAAAGAATGAAAGTTGAAACCTTTCTTCTGTAGCTCCCCAGACTATAATTTCTCATGTCTTTTATGCGCAATGTAATGCACATAATGTGTGTTACAAAGGGTAACATAACCTTGCATGTTTTACCTTACAATTCTAGCTAATGCTTCAGATAAAACTCCTTTCCTTTCAGATCCCCGGGTCAAATACCGGTACTTCATCAACATAACAGCGACAAACACCAACTGTCTCAACTGTGACAATCCAGTGAAAAAGCCCGATACGCAAATTAAGATCAATGTAACAATTCAAACTGAAGAAGGAGGAAAACTCAATGCTGCCGAAGCTGCGTAAGTCATGCTTCATGAATTTCTTTTTCATTTTCTTGCCGAGAGTGAGAGCAAAAGATTAATACCACTGTAGACCTTGTTCACAGAGACTGGAAGATTGGAAACAGCAAATATGAATGCAAAAAATGACAATTTGCATGGAGACCTCACAGTATCCTGGGAAGTCATAAGCAGACAAGATACAATGTGTTAATTAGTGAACTAACTTTATTTTTAAACTTTGGACTGTGCAAGAAGCCTTTCCTCCCATTTTTCCAGATTCAAAGCTAAACTAAGCTAAGCTAATCACCTCCCTGCTCAAGCTCTCCGTAATAGTTCGAACTTTTCCTTTGAACATTTAAGAATTAAAACATGGAAAATGTATTAGACATTTAAACTTGATTTTCAACAATGGATTACTACTTTGAGCATTAAAAATTGTATGTGAAGTCTTCTATTGTAAATATAGCCTATTGAATATTCTGTCAACAGTGGAATCATGAACAAAATGGCCGACCTGGCCAAATCCATGAACGAGTCTTCAGCTACATTGACTGTGACAGAAGGAGTTACGGGTATCTTAGTGAAAACAGAGGAGGCAGTGCCCGCGGACATGCGGGAAGTCTCCATTGCTTACAGCTCTCCAAATGACAGCATGAATGTGGGTGAATTACTTTTTATTTGTGCTGTGTAGTAGTAGTAGTAACATTCTCAATACAGACTTCACAAAAACAGTATTTTTTGGATGTGATGATAATCTCAGCCACCTGCTAACTTGAGATTGATGGGAGTATTGGTCATTAAGGTAGGGTTATCCAGCCATGCTGACTCTCATTTAGAAATTGTTTGTTTTTGTCCAAGAGCGAGGTGAAAGGCTCAAAACCAATCTAGCCTTAACAGAAAGACTGCAGAAAAAGGCATGGGGAATTACTCCTGTTTCAGGCAAAACATATTCAAAAACTCTTAAGCTCACTAATTAATGTTGTGTCATGCTGTTAAATCTGTTAAAACTTAACAAGACTGAGGCTGCAGCCATGCTAGCAGCTCTGTGAGGCTGTAAGCACAGCAGTACTTTGAGCTAAATGCTAATGAGAGTGACTTTGCTAAAATGCTAATGTAGATAAAATGTATACCATGTTACCATCTTTCTGTAGTGTAGCGTTTTAACATGCTAAGTTTTGCTAATTTGCGTTAAACAATAAAAAACACTAAGGCTGATAAGAAGATAGATACCACATGTAAAGATCAAAACCAAAAATGTGTTAGTGCTGTGATGTAAATCTTTAAAAGTAGGTCAGAAAGTTTTGTTTCATGATTTAAGAAAGGCTAAGTAGTTTCCTAAATACAAAATACTAAGTCATTTCCTGGAAAGTGAATATATTCATAATTCCCTAAAACTGCACTGTACATGATTTTGTCAACAAACCTGTTGTGCTCTTCTCTGCAGATTATTGGAGACAAAGAAACTCTGGCTACATTTTCAAGATCTGTCATAGTGTCAAAAGAAGCGCTTGCAAAATGTAGTTTGAATAATAGCACAGTATTTTCAGCTGTTCTCCGATTCCTCAATCTGGCTTCGGTAAGAAAAATATCAAATTTTGACCTTCGATGATTCAGTAGAGGCCGCGTCATGTTACTTTTTTTCATTTGTTCCATTTTTTCAGGATGAGAAGAACAGCACTGTTTTAGGTAATGAGGTTTTAGCAGTTGAAATGGGAACCACTATCACCAATCTCACAGACAAAATGAAGATCAATTTTTTGAACATGAAATACGTAAGTACAAAAAAAAAAAAAACTCTGTTGAGTTTTTTTATTATCCAAGAGCAGATTTTTAAAAATGTATATGTTGTTTTGTTTACAGAAAGGAATTCCATCTTGTCAATCATGGAATGGTGAAGGTATTTTTCCCCACTTGTCAATTTGCTTGTTGACATAAGAAATCGCTCAAAGCTTTGCAACTTTCTCTCTATGATTTGTTTGTCATTGGCTTTCATGCAAATTAATGTGAGTGTAACAAAGGTTGTTCCTCTGACGACTAGAATACACCTTTTTCACAGGCAGGTGTAAATAGGTAAATGAATGATGACTGAACTTGAAAATTTAAACAGCAATAGGCATCGTTATTAGGACACCTAAATGCATTTTGAAGGGGCACAAGGCTGCAAACATTTTTCTCAAGCTTCGCTGGTGAAAAAAGCCTAATCTGGTGCTTCAATTTGTTTGCAAAAATACAATCTTTGCTAATTTGTATTGTCGCCCAAAAAATTAAAACCAGCAGCTGATTGGAGAAACGCGTCACATCGGTCTGGCTTCTCTGGAATTTCAAACTCAACCATAAGGGCGACTCGTTTGGAATACGATCTCGTATTTTACGAAAATAGTGTTTCTGAAAACCTTTTAACTCAGAAATAGGCCAAGCAGTTGCTGAATCTGTCTTCGTTTCAGATCGACAAAGGTCAGTTTAAAAGTTTTTTTTCCGATTTTGAGGGGCATTCTTCACGCTCCTCCCACTCGTAATTCACGGGTTAGCACTCCACCAATCAGATTGGTCATTGAGTCTGACGGCCCGCCCCCCGATTCAAGATCTCAAATCAGCCAAAATGATGGCAGACGGCTCCTCTGGCTGACGACGGCACAGAACACACTGAACAGACTCCAGTCACTGACCTCGCAAGGCTGCCCGACGGCCGACTATCGGGTTGGTGTGTCAGCACCTTAAACCTGACTGACTGGAGCTTTGATGTTTCAGCCGTGTTGTCGTTTAAGAGCACTCCAGTTTCAGCTCTGCACAACTGGCATGCTCTGTTTCTGTCTTCTAGGGAATAGACCAAACTGGACTGATGACGGATGTCAGACAATACTTGATGGACAAAACATTATGTGCGAGTGTTCGCATTTGACATTTTTTGCTGTCTTGATGGTGAGTTTTACGTCTTTTGTAATATTATATTTGTAATATTCCTAACAAACTAAGCTTCATCCTTTCAATTGACATTCCATATGGAATACAAATATGTAGACATTCCTCTGTGTAACTGTCTTGATTGCTTCCTCATTTTGTATTTACTACCTCCGTTGTGAAACTCATCATAAACCATCCTGATTACCAATGCCTATCCCTGTGATAAAGAATTCAATTTTTGAATTTTGCAGACTCCTCTTAATGAAACCATATCTAGTTCTGACCTGAACAACCTCACCATCATCACACAAGTTGGCTGTGGCTTGTCCATGTTCTTCCTCTGCATAGTCCTCTTCATGCACTTCCTGCTGAGGTAATTATAACATGTCTCCAAAATTCTTCAGATTAAATAGTGTTTTTTTTCCCCCAAGAAACATCCAGGAAATAATCAGGAAAGTATGCACACATAGAATAAAGGGTTTTGGAGTAATTGTTGGTTGGCCAAAAATAAGTAAACTTTTTTTTTGTGTGGCAGGGCACCTTTAAGGCTTTCCTCTTCATGAAACCCGTCAGACATCATTACATTTTTGTATCAAATTTTTATTAATTTACATTAGTAAGCTACAGGACAGCATGAAAACATGACCTGTCAAAGGGAAGACTTCTGAAAATGCACTTCTGAATGCGTCTCTGGTTGTTGTCATGGAGAGATATGAGTCCTCAGGTGACCTGCCTGCTGCTAAGAAAGTTTGGTTTTAATCACAATTAGTGAAAACAGTGTGAACAAATAAAAAGATATCAAGACGGTAAAAATCAATTCCCTGTTACCACCATCCATCCATCCATCCATCTTCATCCGCTTATCCGGTATCTGGTCGCGGGGGCAGCAGCTCCAGTAGCCACCATGTTTTTCTGAATCGTGCTTAAGTATTAAAGTTCTCATATCATGCTGTTTGGCTTTTCCTTTTCCTTTACTGTGTTACATATCTTTTTTTTGCATGTAAGAGGTTGACAAAATGAAAAAGCCCAAGTCCACTCTATAGGGATTTACCATGTTCAACAGAAAACAATGTTGACAAACTGCTCCAAGCAGCTCTATTGTAGTCCAGCCTTCATTTCCGTGACTAACGGGCGTCACTTTGTAACACAAGTGATAATGCTCTCCTAGCTGCCAGGGTGGCACACCGTCATACTCTGCTTCTGATTAGCTAACAGTCTTTACCCAGATAGTGTGAGTCCAACAAAGATGGAATAAAAGTTTGATGCCTCACTCTGTAGCTAAAACAGAGAGCTCAACACACAGGGGGAAAAGAGGAGCTGCAGCAATTTGCAAGACAACAAAAATATGGTGTATTTTGAAAATTAAATGATGTAAACCTATTCTGGTATAACATCTACAATTATGAACCTGGAAATTAGCACAATATGAGCACTTTAATACTAACTTTGTATCTCTATTGCAAAGTTTTTTTAGTAAACAAAAAAACATCTCTGGTCAATGGTTGTGTTTTGTTTTGCTGCTTTTAATGTAGTGAAAGTTTATGTAAATAAGCCTTCCTTTCCAAAACACTGTGGTAAGTTATTTAATAAATCCACAGTAGGGAAATGAGACTGTTGAATAGTTGCTGCATTGTTAGAGAACTATGGAAGCAACTGTTATGATCCCAATGAATGCCTTATGAAAGTAAAAGAAGATCCCATCTGTCTCTTTCCATACTGAGCATGATTACAGGGATAATTTAAGACCACTGCTACACGTACCTTTGCAATCAAACACTGCTTAGAGGCCACAAAAGTAGTTATAATCTTATGTATATAATATACTGTACACACATTATGCATACAATTGCAAATAATTATACTTATATGAGTGAGTTTGCATTCTATACGAATAATTCATACACTCATTCAACACTGCATCAAAGGATGAATTTGACGTGTTATTACATTATCAATAGACTTCTGTGATCACAATTCTGACTAACATTATCAACTCCTTTCCATTAATACTATATCAAATAATGAGACAATGATAAATTGCAATGAGGAAAGAGGTGGAGGAAGTAATTAGTGTGTTTACTTTAGCTTCACCTGTAAACCAATCACAACTAAAAATGCTGGATAAATAAAATAGTAGTAGTGGAGTGTAAGTACAATACCGAAAGTAAGTAAGTTATCATGAAATGTAAATAATCAAGTACCTCAAATTTGTTTTGTCTGACAGTCCAGAAATTGAGCCTTGAATTTACAATTATATAAAGAAGAAGATGCAGAACATTACCATGTAACAATAATGTACTTACTATCAAATCCATAGTGTCATTTCAACTAAATGCCTGATTCTTTGTTCAAAATATGTAAAACATGATACATTGTCTATTAACAATCATAAAGGTATGGGCACCCAAAATAAATACTATAACATAACATGACTTCTCTGTTCATTTTGTCTCCTTACAGGAAGACCAAGGCCAGCAATACCACAAGGATTCTCATCCACCTGGTTTCAGCCATGTCTCTGCTCAACTTCACTTTCCTCATCAACAGCTATGTGGCAAATCTGAAGAGCTCTGTGAGTTGTAAGATCATGGCGGCTCTCATGCATTACTTCATGTTGGCCACTTTCACTTGGTTTGCTGTGCAAGCCTTCCACCTCTGCTTGCAGCTTTGTGCCGGGGGCCAGATTGTAATCCGTCACTACATACTCAAAGTCTCCATTGTCAGTTGGGGTGAGCAAAGTACACGTCATTACTTTCTGCGGTTTGATCTGAATGTGGACATGACATTTGAAAGTCTGTGGTTTGTTGGTAAATTTTCTTTTTCCATTCACAGTACTACCAAGTGTAGTTGTAATTGTACTGCTCATATTAGGAAAATATGGTGAACAACTCATTCACACTAATGACAGTGAACAAACCGTGGCCATGTGAGTCTGTGTATTACATATTTAATACATAGAATAAAACAGTAGAGACACATTTCTTGTCCTTTACTGACATGTTTTTCTGTTCCAAGGTGCTGGATAACAGACAATTTGGTGCACTACGTTGTTAACATAGGCTACTATGTTTTGGTCTTCATCTTCACCCTCACTTCCTTCATCGTCATACTTTCCCGGCTCTTCTTTCTCAAGAAAACAAACACCAACCAAAAGAGCACAAATGGCAAAAGTATTGTAATCATCCTGGGACTCTGTTGCATGCTGGGTATCACTTGGGGGTTTGCCTTCTTCGCCTACGGTGCCCTCCGGATCCCCTCATACTACATTTTCACAGTCCTCAATTCTTTCCAAGGTTTTCACAACTGTGATAATACTTTTTCACTGTAATAATCTGTATCTTTTTGAATAGTTTAATCCCATTTTTTACTCACTGCTCATGTAAGTACATTTTTACTCAAAGAATAAGGAATATCTTCGTACAGATTATCTCCTTCTGTGTATGTGAAATATTGTATGTATATATTTACACTCAGTGGCCACTATGAGGTACACCTGGCCAATACAACTGTTCTGCAGTTAAGTTTACTTTTATGATACTTATAATGTTCCCGGATTGTTTTGACACGGGAGGTGTTATTTCATTATATTTGTAAGCATTGAGGTTATAGTTGGTGGTGGTATTGTACTTGACTACATTGCACTGAGAGGTGTTTCTAATATTCTGCTTCCCCCATGTATAGGAATAGGGAGGGCAACATTTTTTAAACACCTCTCAATATGATGTCGTCAATTACTACACCATCAGAAACTACAACCTCAACATATAATTTACACATTCCTGACAATGTCAAGAAAAAGTGATCATAATCTCTGTCAAGGTAGAATTTATGGCAGATCTTTTGCTTTTAATTGCACTAGATTGTACAGGTGTACATAATAAACTGGACACTGGGTGTATATGTAAATTTGTATGTGAAAGGGCTCACTCATAATGACAGTTATTTTTTAACCCAAATCCGCCCTAATTCAAGGTCTGCAACTTTACTGTTTTGGCTGACTCCTACAGCTCTCATTAGCACCATTTCTGGCTGCAGCAGGCAGATGATTAACAAAATTCTCTTATAAATTCACTGTTTGCTACCTGCCCAGCACCAAATGGCAGATGAACAAAAAAGAGACTAGCTTGTTAAAAATAATGTAGTGCCTAACAGCTTTAGGGGAAAGAATGTGAACATTCGACTAAATACACCATGTAGCCAGAGACAAAACAAAAATCAATGAATGATAATGTTGCTCTGTATCTCCTAAGAAGTTTGCCATATCAACTTTATAGGAGGTGTTTACAAGCTTATTTTATTTTACTGGCACCAAAAGGTAAAATATATATATATATATATATATATATATATATATATATATATATACATACTGTATATATATATATATATATATATATGAATACATATATATATGAATATATATATATATATATATATATATATATATATATATATATATATATATATATATATGAATACAGGGTTACCAATGGGAGCACAAAATGACAATACTTGTTTAATGCAACAAAAAACATTTGTTGGCTACAGCAGTTACTTTGTTTCAGTGGTTATTACAATAGTATTGTATTATTCCATCACTAAATGCATTTAAACCTGAGAAGCAAATTAAAGCATATTCAATGGGAGTAAAAGGATGGAAAACTGTAAGAAATAAAACCCAACTACATGAGCAATGAGTGTAAAGTAGCGATAAACTAATAATACATTACATTTTCTAGGTTAAAATTGTTCCAATGAGTGACCATCTCTCTTTGCCCGGCAGGTTTCTTCCTGTTCATCTACTACTATAACACCAGCACAGGAGACATAACCGGTGGTGCGAGCGATCATAAAAACTCAAACAGCACCAACACCATTAAAACCAGCCTGGACAGCTTTGAGAACCCCTACATTAATCTGCCAAAGAAAAAGATAAATACCGGGAAGAAGAATCAGGACTAAAGAGCGATGAAAAGGTCAGCTTGAAGTAACTTGAGACTACAAGCAAGTACTAAGAATAAACTGGAAAGTGTACTAATGCATGGCTTTGTAAAATGCACCTTTCCTGACATATTTGATAGTCATTAGTACGCATAGAGAAACTGCTTCAATACTCCATTTTACTCCTTGTTTATTTTGTACTTGTGTATTTAATCTTAGGATCAGAATTGGGCTTGAACAATTTCATTCAGTAAGGATCATAAAAGGGTGTCATACAGTTTCTAAGTAATGACTTTTAGACCTTTTTTGTAATGCAAAAATGTATCGTAATTCTTTTTGACAAATTATTCTTAATGGCATGCTTTTGAATGATTAAGTGCTTGTTCAGGGCTCTCTGATCTTCCAGATATATACAAAATATCCATAGTTGTGGATAGACTTGCACCTGTTCCACCCATTACAACTGGCAGTGTTTAAAAGCATATTTTAACTCTTTAAAATACGAAAAGATTATTGAAGAAATAAGAATCATTTATTCAGTCACACAAACATTAAAACATACAAATTGTTATTACTTTTACAACAAAAGAGCTTCTGCTTCTTTGAGAGCTTGTTCCATTTCAGCAGCCTTCAGGGAAAAGTTCTCCCTTTCCTGCATCATATGTTGCCGTGCTTTAGTGAGTTCTGTCATTGTTGCTTGGATTTCCTACAAGTGTGTGAGGAAATGAGGAACATTTAAAAACACACCCCAACCATCCCTTAAATTTACTACAAGAAATAGCAAAGTTACATTGGGCAAATACGAAGGAGTATGACTCACCTCTAGCCGAGCACGTTGCTGTGATGCAGCGTCTCCAAACACTTTTAGTTCATTCAGCAGGTTTGTGGAGACACTCTGGAATGGAGACAATAAAATATGTGTTTAATAGGGGAGAACCGGGACAAATGTAACAGTTTTTAATGAAACGTAATTTACAAAGATATCATAAAACACTAAAAGCTAATATTTTGTCACTAGCAACCTACAATACATTTGTATTCAATATTTGGCAACATACGGTACTTCAGATAAGTGTTATTTCAGATAGATTGCTGCGGGTCTATACGTCTTGGTGAATGTCAGTTAACAACTCATTGCTGTCATCGTGAAGCACGCATCTTGCAGTTAAGGAAATACCATGCACAATGCCATTTATATTGCTAGAACAATACATGTTTCTATAGTACAAAATGTTATTTCACTCTAGAGCCCGGGTGATAAAGGATTTTTTAAGGCTGATATATTGATACAAATATTTAGTTATTTAAAAATCCAATATTGTGCTATATCAGCCGGTATGTATATTTTAAAAAATGTATCCAGAAACACGTAACAAAACATGAACAGATTTCCCAAACATTACTTATTTGTAGTTAATTATGAGTCCTCACTAAAATAATATAACAATACAGTTTAAAAATAAACTTGGTTGTTTCACATAGAACTTAGAAACATCAAAATATATTAACGTTCTGATGAATAAAATGCATACAGATACACACTTAAGATATGAAACCTAAAGTTATTTGAACAAAAACAACAACAACAAAAATCAAAGAGTTGCCAACAGGGACATTGTAGATAGCCTTCAGGTGGACAAACATTCAGTCTCCATAGGTCAACATGGCAACACTTGACCCCCTACCTGATAGCCCCAAATATATTTACATCTTTCTAAAACCACTTTTCCATGTCTAACCTGCATAAAATATAGTATATATTTTTTTTGTCACATTTTTTATTGTGTGGTTATGTAGTATAGTATAACAAGTGCTTGTGTTAGTTATTTGTGTGAGTTTGATAAAGCATATGATGAATAAAACATGACTGTAAACGGAGATAAAGTTTACGCACCATAACTTCTTTTCTTTGATCTTCATTGTTTCGTGAAGCTTCTCCAACCCTTTCTCCTAAAACTAAAAATAAATGTGAGGTTTTCCATTAAGAGACAACTGAACTTTAGCCAAGAAAAAACACATTATGAAAATGGTAATACATATTCACCTGGGTCTATATTGGCTGAGACAAGGAGTACGTGACAGTCCTTCAGGTTTTTCTGTACCTCTGTATTCTCTCTTACAAGGTCACTGTACTGCAGCTCCAACTCAGCTACTCTTTGCTGCAATATAACAAGGAAAGTAATGATGTACAATTGCAGTGGAAAACAAAGACAAGTGTACTTCTCCCAGCAAGAGGAGTATAAACAAAAATACTTTTTTATGTTACAATCCCACACATTTTTATCAAAATCCATCCCTGTACCTGTATCTCTGTGAGGTTTTTCTGTAGCTCCTCATTGGAAGCCATCAGATGCTGATTTTGCTCCTTAACCTCTGCCTGTCGCCCATACCTGGTGGAGATCCTACAGAAAGGTGCAACATAAAGTTGTGAAAAAAGGCTAAAGCCCACAATATGTTCCGAAATGCAATACAACATATGTCTTACCCTTTGTGAACCTTTAGAGTAACAACATTTCTGGAAGACAAAAGTGAAAAATGCAATTCAATAACATAAACTGTAGAGCAAACACAGAGTATAGAGTTGGTTAGAAATGTCTTACTTTGGCACGTTTTCAGTTTGAGGTTTAAGGATACCATCTGATTTTTGGGCATTCGTTGAAGCAGATACAGTTGCTGTGTCTCTAGATTCAGGTTTGTGACCGGGTTTTTTTGTTCCTGCGGGTAACTGCACACCTGGAAAACACAGAATATTGTTAATCATACATCAGGTGTGTTTGACTAGCTATATAAAATGAAGATACACATTAATATTATCACCAAAAAGCGCCGAAAAACAGCTAACATACTCACCTCTTGGAATTTTTGAAGACATTGCTGACGATCTGTTGTGCGATTAATAAAGAGGACAGAAAGGCAGAACAATACCCAAAGGCACCTGTATGAAGAAAAAGAAGAAAAGCTACAACTACAACTTCAAACATGTTCTGTTTATGGGTATTCTAAAGATTCAAGAGCGTAATCATGGATTACCGAACCCTATGTGACACTGCGAGAATATAAAAATGGACGTATTTTGAATGGAGTTTGGTGCTTCTTTTCAAATACAACATTCGGCGCAAAACTTTAAAAAAAAAACAATAAATAAAAAGTAACATAACAAGCGTATAATCAGCTGATCTTAAGTGCTAACCTAGTTCATCGTTAATACAAACGAGTGAAATGGTTCAATAACATAACATGAACTGCCTACCTTTACGGATAAGTTAATGCAACAAAATTTGTCAACAGTCGGTTGACCCGCAATTTAAAAACGTCGCGCCCTCTATGATCAATTCCGGTTTGAATACGCTATTTCCTGTATGAGGAAAACTACTTTTCGCTACTGGTCGTCAGTTGTTTTGTATTTCTTGATTAAGTCGAGCTAAGCGTTGTATTTATTATTTGTTGTGTTTGCATATGTTGAGTTAACTTGACCAAAATCTCTAAACCGTCACTGGCTTTACTGCACTAAAGACAGCTAGCTAACAGAAGTCGTTGACTCGAGAAAGTAGAATAGTGTAATGCGCAGGCGTGGAGGCGGCTAAATTCAAAACTAAAGACGTTAGCGTTATACATCTGATAGAGGGAGGCTCGTTGACGTTAGCAAGAGCTTGCAGGTTCTCAAGTCGACCGAGCTAACAATAAGTGACATGACAACTATTTTAAGTTAACGTAAATTAAGACGAACACAATCGTATTCGACGAGGATTTAAACTCATTACAACTACAAGGTATGCGATGTATGCTTTTTTGTTGTTCAGATTTTTCCCCATGTTCATTTTGTCAGTGGCAGACAGACGTTAGCGTTAGCTAGCTAACTATGGTGTAATAAGTAACGTTAAAGTCAGTTTGTTTTCTATAATGAATAAATATAAATAGGAAGTCATTAAATATTCTGAAAGAAAGTTTTTTTTTAATCGACAAAAATGAAATGCATATCCACCTAACGTCTATTATATAATAATTCATTTAACAAACTGAACTATTTTTTTTTTGAATGAAGTTTGGTGAGATTTTCCAAATACAATAAGCGGTGCAAGTGGCGTTAACATATAAAACTACTAACGTTAGCTAGTTGACGTTAGCTGTTAAAGGGGGAATCCATATACAGCCAACATCGTTTCAGTTGTGTGTCGATCCTGACACACAAAGGTCGCATGACATGGTGCTCTTTGGATGCTTTTATATAGGCCTTAGCGGTCCTCTAATGCTGCATCTGAAGTCTCTTTCCCAAAATTGCAGCCTTGGTGCAGAATTACAGCCAGTAGAGCCAGTGGGCAATGAGCTTTCCTTAGGATGTGCCATTTCTGAGTCTGTAGCCTTGGAGCTCATAAGGGGCAAGATTCCAGATCAGCTTTCATTTTCTCAAACGCAGAGCAGGATACCCAAGCCTCGGTTTACACCTTTTCACTATTTCTAGCCAATGGGGGACCACAGGCACAGGTGTACATGGTTTTTATTGTGCTGTTTTCTGCACATATATATATATATATATATATATATATATATATATATATATATATATATATATATATATATATATATATATATTTTTTTTTTTTTAATCAATTAAATATCGGGTTATGTGTTTACATGCTCTTGTATGTTATCTTTAATGTCATCAACCTGCCAGTGACTGCGGATAAAAATTACCATGAATGGCTAAATCTGGCACATTTACATATCGGACAGAAATGCTCATGTCAATCATTGCACATTGTTGTCCCTTCTTAAATAAACAAACTTGGCAAGCTTATCTTGGCTTCTGAAGAATAGTCTGTCAGGGTTCTTCAATGTTATTTAGGCCAGGGACCCCTAACCTGAAAGAGAGACGAGCAGCGACACCCAAATACATATATTGTATAAAATTGAGTTGCATAATAAACTGGGCCTACGTGTAGGTTGGTCTTATGTTTGTACACATACCCTTTTATGGTGCCCTACAATAATACGTTTAATAATAATACTGTACATGTCATATTCATATGTTGTCATGCTTTAATGTCAAACTGAATCCATAAGCTTACATGATGGCTACCATATTGGCTATTTTGCAGGCCAGTAAACGTATCATCAATGTTGTTGATGTTACTTTTGAGGAATAGGCCGATTTCATTTGCTTATAATATGTTGGACTCGTGTAAATAATTTAAGACACATTTTAATTTTGGAGGAAAGAAACTTTCAAAAATAATGATACAATAATTTTGTGCCCCCCCTGCAATGACTCTGAGGACCTCCTAGGGGTCGCGGACTTCCTCTTGAAGGGAGCCGCTTGTCTAAGTTAACCTCGCACACACCACCTGATCTACCAGTTATTCTACCAAAAAAATCATGTCTTTGGTTGTTATTTTAATGCTTGACATAAATGTAAAGAAAGGTCAGGCAAATGTTGCATGTAGGTCACCAAAAAGGCTTAAATTGAATCATATATTGTAGTAAAGGTGCAAGAAATATCGACTCAATATCGTTATTTCAAAATATCTACATATACTAAATATATATATATACCGTGTCTGGCTTTACTGTTTGTGAGAAAAAAAATTGTGCCAGAGAATCGTGATTCATATTTTCCCTCGAATTGTGCCGGGCCTAATAAATGGTAGAATCTGTGAGTTGCTGTATCAAGCTCTGTTTTCCTTTGTTCACAGTTTGAAATGGAGCCACTGGATCCTGCCAAGAATGAGTGAGTGACAATGATGTTATATGTTGTGAGAAAGCACATTTGCGTTGTGCCTGAACTTCAAGGCAGACTGCAGATTACTTAAAGGCCATCCATAAACCTGACATTAACATTCATTTGGGGATTTTGATGGTTGACTGGTTGACTCACATTGTTTATAATAATAAATATCCTACATGCACATACACCGGAGCTGATTACTGTGTTTCATCCTCTGTGTTACAGTGAAGGCAGTGGATTCACCAGGCGGCGCATTTCTTCGGTCAGTGCTAAAAATAATTTATACTTTAAAATAAAAACTGTAAACAAATCATTGACCTGAACCATGATGTCTGCAATTTTCTTTATTTTTAGATTTTGAAACCTCCACAGAGATCATCAATGAAATTCTCTGACCCAGTGCAACAGGAAAACGTGGTAAGAGGACTGCTTAAACATTGTATATGTAAAATTGGGCGTTTTTAATGTAATTCAATTTAAGCTCCAACCATACTATATTTTTTTAAGTATCAATTCTCACCCTAAGGATATAATTCAGTGGTTACAATTTTTCTTTTTTAATTTTAATTATTTTTTTTTTTCACTTAGGTGGAGTGTGCCAAACCAGTGGAAAAGAGGAATTCAAGAAGAGTCAGTTTTGCCCCTGCCAACAACGTTCTCCTGTTCTCAAAGTGAGACACTAGAAAACAAGTCATGCTTCATTTCCTTCAAGGGGACTGGCCTTTTAAACCTAATCGGTATTTTATCTTTTCCAGGGATGAAAAAAATGCCTCTCCTGCCAAAAATCCTTTACAAGAGTTAATAATGACAAGTAAGTATGTATAACCATGTGATAAACAAAGATATAATATATATGAAAACCTTGTAATATTTGTCCTCTGTTATTTCACAGCAGCGACAGCCCCAAACAATCGGTAAGGTGACTTGATCCTTGAGCTACATATTCAGTTGTTGACCTCACTAGCATGGACAAAACTGTTGATTGTAAATGCTTATCTTTGACTTGTGTTCTTACTAAACCAGTCAAAATGTTCTGTAATAACGACAGCAATGTAATGTGTTTCCTTTCATAAGGGTCCAGGTGGCTCTCACTGAAGATGGGATTCAACCAATTACAGGTAGGATACTTTTTTTTTGTTTTTTTAATTCAGACAACTATTAACACATGCTCACACTAATTGTTACAGTGTAAGATGACTTACTTAATTCAAGTTTTGAAATTCAGGAATGGAAACCCTATTGAATGCTCCTCTACATGCTTCTCAACAAGGGCATAAGGTGAGCTTAAAGTCAATTTGGTTAAAATGCTTTCTTATGACTGTATGTAATATATTATTAGAATGCTTCATTATAATGTTCATGAGAGGTTTTGATGTAAAACTTGACAGTTGTGTACTGTTTGACATGAAGCTACTTCTCTTCACCAGGTCAACTTTGATACTGTGGGTGGCATAGGGGAGAAAACTGTGATGTTTTCTACAGATGATGAATTCATGGACATGACCCACAGTCACACGATAAACATTGCCGGGGATGCAGGGTTACTTGGAGATAGTTCCCTCCAGAACTATGACCCTTTACCCTCTAGAAGAGAGAAAACGGCAATGTTCACTGTGCAAAATGGATCCCTGGCGAGAAACGTATCCTCATCTGTGCCTTCTTTGGACACTGAATTTGAAAAATTCCTTGACAGTCACTCTAAACAAAGTGGCCCTAGCCTGGTCGTCACAAGAACCAAGCCTGCTCCTGGCGCACCCTCTGAAGAAGCAAACCGCTCTCTGGCACAGATTAAAACACACTGGGCTGATGTGGATAAAGAAAATCAGGCTCCAACTTCAGTTTCAGCTGGAATGGAGAAGTCACTTAATACATCCAGGAAGATTGGTGAATTATCTTACAGAAGTGCACTCTGTCCAGAAGATGATATAAGAATGGATATGACAGAAGCTCAGGCAGACTGCATGCCGGGATTCACTGATGATGATCCTTTCCAGTGTCTTTTTCCCACACAAGAAATGTACTCCCGCTTTGACAACAGAGTGTCACAGACAGCAGAGAAGACCAAACAGCAGAAGAGCAGTAAAACACTGGCATCATTTAACCCTAAAGGTATTGAATTTTGTATCAACTAATAACTGATTATTGATTCGGTCAATAGTACTTAATGTCTTGTGTTTTTTGGGGATGCAGATATTATTTTACAACTTATGATTGAATACAGTTCAAGTTGCATCTTACTACATATCAATTTCCAAATGTAGATATGACATCTTTGAAGAATCCGGCTGTACATGCTTCCCATCAAAGACACAAGGTGAGTTATATAAATAGTTTACTTTTCTGTTACAGTGAATTTACCATCTTGCCAAAGTTTTAAGTCTGAAAATAATCCTTCTGGGTCGTACCGACATTAACTGAAACTAACTAGTTCAGTTTTCATAATGTTATTTTAATGCTTTTGACGTCTTTTCTTTTTCAGGCCAACTGTGATACAGAAAATGATTGCAAAGAGAAAACAATAATGTTCTTTGCAGGTGATGAGTTTATGAATATGACTCAGAGTCACACGGTCAACATTGCCAATAGTTTATTACCACCTCTGAACCAAAACTTGGATATTGTTCACACTCTTGGAAAAATGGACAATGCTTCATCTCTGGAGGAGAGAAAGCGTGAAGCTGGTGGTGCGCCTGGCTCGTCCGCTAATGCTATGGATCTAGGATTTGAAGACTTCCTTTCAAGTCTCTCTAAACCGGGCGCCTCCAGTGGTAATCCTGTGATTGCCAGAGCGGTGCCTTCTGCTGCAGCATCCTCTAAGGAAACTGTTGACACAAACAGCTCCAGGAGCGTCCAAAAATCATTTAATGGAAGGATAATCAGTCCTGAAAATGATGTGAGCACGGATATGACTAAAGCTCGGACGAACCGCATAATGGGGCCCACTGCCTCAGATGATCCTTTCCGGTGTCATTTTCCCACACAAGAAATGTACTCCCGCTGTGAAGGTCTGAAGAAACAAGAGATGAATTCAGGACAGAAGAACAGCGAAGCACTGGGGTCATCTAACCGTGCGGGTAAGGACATTACAAACCTTCCTCTCTTCTTTTTTTCCTCCTCAAATGTAGTCTATAAAACTTGATGAGACTCAAAATGAGACCATTCACCAAAACATTTGAACAACAATATAATTATTTTGGTTATGTGAATGATGTATGTACTTTAAAACATATATTTTATAACATGTTTAGGACTAAGAACAACTTCTAAATACATTTTTGTCATATGTAAAATGGTGGAATCTGGATATGATTGATTTAGCTAATTTCCCTTTTTTATTGAATCCCCTTCACACAATAGGTATGAAGACCGCATTGAAGCCATCTCTGAAGACAAAGGTGGAAAGAAATCAGGTAAGCTTAAAGACGTTAAGTTTTTAGAGTTTGGTCTTTAATGTGTTGCCATATACAGATTTACATGAAATAAAAACATTTTACCAGGTTATGCAGAATCACAGTGATTGCGTTCATTTATTCTAGAAATGGAAGAATACTATTTTTTCATTCGTGTTAGTAGTGAATTAGGAATGCTAATTTAAAATTTCATATCACGATCAATGTGTGTTATATAGCTGTGCACTTAATAGTGTTTTTTTCTTTTTTCTTACACAGGTCAAATTTGATACCAAAGATGACTGCAGAGACAAACCTGGGAGGTTTTCTGCATGCATGGATGGAAATGAGGGCTGCTTACCTGCTTGTGGAGAGAAAACCATGAGATTCAACACAACTGATGCAGCTATGGATGTGACACAAAGTCACACTGTAAACGTTGCCACTGGTTTCGAGCTGCAATCATTTCAAAATGTGGACCGTTTGTCTATAGAGAAAACCTTTAAGCTTACTGCAAATGATACCTCTATGGATAAGACCCATTGCCTCACTGTAAATTTTGCAGGATCAGGTCTTCCTGTGAAGAAACAAGAAAATGAGACATGTGGTCTGCCTAGAAACAGGTCTTCATCAGCACGCAGTGTGGATCCAAGCTTTAATAAGAGCCTCTCAAAACCAAGTGGGCCCGGTGTTAATCCTGTGGTCGAAAAGATGTCCCCTACAGCTGCACAATACAGCATTGGAGACTCATCAAACGGAGGGACAATCTGTCCAGAAGATGATGTAAGCATGGACATGACTGAAGCTCAAACAGGCCGCATTTTAGAACTCACAGATAAAGATGGTACGCCTCACTGTCTTTTCCCCACACAAGACATTTACCCCCAAAGTAATAGTTTAAAGAAAGCAGAGATGACTTCACAACAGCAGAACAATAAAACACTGGGAACATTCCCTAAAGGTATGGAAACACCAATCCCTTCAAATGTTTTGAAAGCTAAGGCAACAGAGAACAAAAATTGTAAGGATCAAAATAAGAAAAACCCACTAGGTGCTTCAATTCAGTTTAATGCTTAAAAATTGGAATTGGGGTCGTCTGGATTTTTTATTTGAATTGCTTCTTACTTATTTTCCATCTTCACATTCAGGTATGGATACCTCATTGGTGCAACGAAATCAGGTGAGCTTAAAGCTTTGCTCAATTGGATATTTTGCGCCTTTTGTGTTCTGAACAAATCACTATACAGTCTACTTGTCCTGAATACTGCATCTTTAGACTTCAGTCCACTTATGTAGGCTAGGGTGAAAGCTCTTTGTAGAGGTTCCACAGAAACATAAATTTGTTCCCATCTCCCAAAAGAAAAGCATTTGTTAAAGTGTAAAGAACAAAAGTGATCTTACTAGTTTTACTTGGCTTTAGAAAGGGGTAGAGGACCAATTATGGATGGTGGCACTAAAACGGCAAAAAGTTTTAATTTTTTAAATAATAATGTTAATGTCCTAATAAAAGTTACGGTTGTCTTCCTCAGGTCAAGTTTAATGCTGAAGATGACTGCAGAGAGAAAACAGTGAAGTTTACTGCTGACGATGCCTGTATGGATATGACACAAAGTCACACTGTAAACCTTGTCAGTGATTTGCCACTGGACTCATACCAAAAGCTGGACTTTTTTCCTGCTTGTGGAGAGAAAACGATGAGATTCAACACAACTGATGCAGCTATGGATGTGACAAGAAGTCACACTGTAAACATTGCCACTGATTTAAAACTGCTGTCACAGCAGAATTCGGACTCCTTACCTGCTTGTGGAGAGAAAACCATGAGATTCAACACAACTGATGCAGCTATGGATGTGACAAGAAGTCACACTGTGAACATTGCCACTGATTTTAAACTGCAGTCACAGCAAAATGTGGACTCCTTACCTGTTTGTGGAGAGAAAACCATGAGATTCAACACAACCGATGCAGCTATGGATGTGACAAGAAGTCACACTGTGAACATTGCCACTGATTTAAAACTGCAGTCACAGCAAGATGAGGTAATTTTATCTGCTGACGAGAAGACAACAAGGTTCACTGACAATGATGCAGCTATGGATGTGACCCAATGTCTTGCTGTAAATAACACCAATTCAGTATCACATTCACTTCTTCCACACCAAGATTCTAATATTTTATTCACCCATAAAGAAGCAGAAATTCCTTTATCTGAAAAGAAGACTCATCATCCGTTCCACCAATCTTCGTCCGCACATACTTTGGATCCAGCTTTTAAAAACTCCCTGTGTAAGATGAGTGAGCCCTGGGCTAGAGCAGTGGCTCCTGCTGCACTGTCCCCTCAAGAAACTCCAGACACAGATGACTTACTGGACCAACTTAAAACACAAAAGCCTGTTGTGGATACTGAAAAGGTAGCTTTTGGTTTTCTTTCAGCTGTCTTGGAGAGGCCAGCAAATAAAACCATGACAGAAAGTCCAGAGGACGATGTGAGCATAAACATACCTGAAGCTCAAACTGGCGGCATTTTAGGACAAACATATACAGGTGAGCCGCCTCAATGCCTTTCTTCCTCACAGGACTTGCACCCCAATCCTGACCATTTGAAGAAAACTGAGACAACTCCTCAACAGAGAAATGAAGCACTGGGATCATCCAACCCAGGTGGAGTGGAAATCCCAAACCTTCCTGATTCTCCTGACTCAAATGAAACTGGCACCAGTAAGGAACCCATATCAAAAAATCTAACTTGTACTTTATCAGAGGAGATGGTGAGTCCACCCTGTGTTGACCATGATATTGATACAGCACCTTCAAAAAAATCCAGACGGATGAGTCTAGCCGATCTTAAGTCGAAAGTAAGGCGTTTGAGTCACATGGTGAGTACAGCTCCTGATACCATTGCTATGGACAGCCGCACAGCACCCTTGCCTCTCCTGGAACAGAACATGGACGATACCTCAAACAACAAAACCAAATCCCTACCTGTAACAGAGCCTCAACTTGAGATGGGTTTGGTAAACACAGAAGAATATACACAAGCTCAATGTCTCATGCAAGGAGAACAACCCTCTGCTACTAGAACTCCTTTCAACTTGAAGACTAAACAACTTATGTCAAGACTCTCAATGGGAATTTTTAAGGCAAAACTCCCCCAAAAAAGCAAACCGGATGATCCAAAGAAGGGGAATTCTGTGGACAAACACCAGAGGACATTTCCTATCAATGTTACTCATCAACTGGGCAACTTTGACCATGATATGAGCGATATTTATAATGAAGAGCTTGGTAGCTATGAAGAAATGTCTGAAACCTTGGACATAATGAGTCCTCAGAAAGCCACTGAAAAAGAGAGTGCTTCCCAAGAGTTCAACATGGATGAGCTTTTAGAGGAAGATGTATATGAAAAGGACTTGATTGATGCCGCCAGTGGAAAAAAGAGACCTTTGCCAGCAGATAATGTGGAGGATGAGAAGAGACTGAAAGTATCCACCATGGCGACCACTGATGTTGAAATGGTAGGTCAAGTATTTTAAGTTCTCAAATAATGAGAGGGTCATTATTTACCTTTTAACTAATCTTTTATGTTCCTTCATTTCCTTAAAAGTATATCTATCACATTTTAGTGAGAAACCTCCCGGTTTCCTGATAAATGTATTGATTTTTATTTATTATTCACTGATTAATTTCCTGTTGATGCAAGCTCAACTCTTCCTCCATGTTTACCTGTGGTCCCGATAATTTTAGGATTGTGTACATTTCCTGCACTGATTCCATTAATACAAAGTCATTCTCTATAAGTTATTTGGTTTGTATTTACTAACTATTACCAGTTGTTAATAAAACAAATTAAGAAAAAGACGTCAGGAATTGTTGAGCTTCATTGATGGTAATTAATTCGCACTTAGAAACAGTAGATGCAATTATGGTTTCAACATTTCTTTTCATGGGAGTTAACAGGAATAAAATGGAAATATAGGGGTAAACTGCTATGGCTGTATATACCATGTAGCTACTATGCCGATAAAAAAACTAATCTGTTACATATCATTAGCAGACAATCAGTAGTTCACTTCTTCACTTGAATCACCGACCTTTATTTGAGAATTTATAGTATATTATATTACACTTTCTTGTCAATGGTTTTCCATTTTCCCCCTTTGTCATATTTGTTGCCAGGGATTTCAGTCACACGTTGTGGAGTGTGACAGTAACGTTACTACAGTTCCTAGCATGACTACACAGACCACAGATTACTCCAACAACAGTCACACAGCCAGCATCAGATGTGAAGCTACTTTTGAATCAAGTAAGTTATAAACTCACTTGGTGTACAGGGTTTTCACGGGGACTTCTAAAAAAATTCTAAAATTTCAAAATGAAAATGTTAGGCCTTTTTAAAAGTCTTAAATTCGCTGAATGTTTTGTGTTCTATGTGTTAAATAAATTTAAACTGGTCTTCATTTTCCTAAATCCATGCGACGCTACCTCAGATGCTCTCTTTTTATTTTTATTTTTTTATTCCTAGGGTTGTAGTTGTACTTTCTTTTGCTCGTCCAAATGTAATTTTGATATATTACGACTACAAATAAGACCAACGTGCAACTTATATTGCAGCCAATCAGCTTTTGTGTTATTGGCTTAAGTCTTTGTATTGTACCATAGACATAAAACTATACTATTCTTTAGCTTTGGGGAAGTGCAAGTTTAACGATTGGTTTGAACAACCTCAGCTCAGTTGTTGTTTTGATTAAAGGTGTTGAATTTAATTTGCAATGGTCATAAAAAGGTAATTAAAAAGTCTTAAATTTGAATTGGTATAAAGATCCTTGTTTAGTGGTACCTTCCTGACATAATTATGGAAAATCAATTGTTTTCTTTTTTCCAGCTTACAAACAAAGCCTGTTTGAATCCCAGCTAGAAGACTACGCCAATGATGTTCAGAGGGTATATTATTAACATATTATATAACATATAACACATCTTTGAAATATTAATTGATTTTTTTTACGCTGGTGATTTATTGTCTTCAATGTTTTGATTACAGAAACTCGATGATGGCACCATTACACTGTTAGAGTTCTTTCAACTCTTCAACATAGACTTTGTCATCCATAATCCTCGGCAAAGCATCCTTCCTGGCAGAGTAGGTTAATTTCATTGATATCAAAAAGAATACATGAAAAACAATGACCAAATGTAATTACTTGCCTTTTTATTTTGTTTTTGCAGCTTTTGTCAGACACAGATCGCACATCGATGGATTTATTGAAAGACCGATACATCAACCATCCTAAACAGATGGTGTATGAGACAGATGTCCTCAACCTTACAGAGATGGTGGAGGGGTGTGTACCGTCAAGATTTCGTAACACATTTACAGGGTTCAATTTTAAGGTTTTTTTTGCCCACCGTAAATTTTTACTGGCCCTTACACAAACGTTTTTGAAAGAAAAGCGTCAGAAACATTAATAAAAAGACATTGGTAAAGTCGAACTTTGCTAGAAGTCAAAAATGTAAAAAAAAGAGTTAGGAAAACGATGTCAAAAGCACCGTAAAGAACACTACTTCTTTTCTTTTTTTTAAAAAAACAAAACGTCAAAAGCGTCAAGCACCAACTTAATTCTTGATTGGCCAACGACACAATAAAATCCAAGCATTCAACAAGCATTTTCCAACGGGGGCAAGAGAAGAATAACCTTTATTACACGATGATGCCCGAACGGGCAAGTGGGTTGTTTAATTTACTTGCCCCTTGTGGTGTTTTACTTGCCCGGGCAACGCTTATTGTTGAACGCTGGTTTATGAATGTAATTAATACCTATAGTAGTTTATAGGGCTGTTTGAACGAATACCAAAAGTCAAATATAATTGGTATAGTAAAAAAATTGTGATTTTTTTTTGTAAATAAATATGTTGGCTAACGTTAGCTATCCTCCCTTTTCTCGCTTGGCCTACCCGCATGTGTCACTCATGTCACTTGTTATGAACATTAAGTTAGCGGGAGTGAGAAACACAAGGCATTGTGTGGTGTAAGATAATGTTATGTACAGAGTAATGTTAGTACAACATTACGCAGCTAATGTTATGTAGCGAGTAAAGTTAGTACAATGGGGAGTTACAGGCTGCGTTTGGAAATCGTGAGGACGGGAAATAGTTCTAACATGACTTTAAAATTGACATCCACCAAGCTAAAGTGCTGATGTTAACATTAGTTGGCTCGTTCTTGTTTTCTAACTGTGTTGCGAGGTATAGTAACTTTAGTAACTTTGCGTTAGCTGGGAGCTTCATGGAGAAAGCTAAAGTTTATGTCAGCTCCCCTACAGCTGTCAGTTAGCTTTCACTTTATATATTACCTTCTAATAAATGTATTCTCAGTTTTGTAACCATCTGCAACAAGCAAGTTGCTTATAAATCTTTAAAATAGTGGTGACAGCACCGTTTGGCTTGGTTATTAATGTAGTTAGCATTGTTGGATACTTACCTAGTTTATGACAAATGGTTTCAGCTCTGCTTTCTAACATGATGCCATTGTGCTATCCTAGCACCGTTAGCCTTTACAACAGGCGTTTCACTACACTTCTTAGATAGTGTTTCATTACTCAGTTATGTTTATTTGTTTGGCGCTGTTTGCTCGTGGTGGAAAATAAATGGAAACAAAGTTGCGCACAGGTCCTCTCAAGGCAAAGCTAATGTTAGCAGTCCCTTTAGTGGACAGAACGTGTAACAACCACATGCTGTGGTGGCATTGACAATGCATAAGTCTAAGTAGTGTAGCACTTATTATTTAACAGGCTGCAATTGTGCATTAATTATTTGAATATTAAAAAAAAGATATCCAATGGAATTTTATTTGTATTATAGAGGAAGATTGACAGCTCTATTAGTTTGTCAACTGTGGCTGAATATCACTTGGTTTTCTTCGCTGAGAGGCGAGATGTCTCATTTTAGATCAGACATGGCCACTTTAATTCAGAGTATAGTAAACTTCCAGTAGTAAGTAGTTAAAAGCAGAATATGTTTGGCAATGCGCCAAAAATTAAAGAATACATTTGAAAGTGGTATAGGTAGATACTGTTATTAGAAGTAAAAAATAGGTGCTAACCAACAACTGAAGTTCTAAAGCAGGTCTGTTTGTTCTCTCCGCAGGTTAAAGGAGCAAATGCGTGACCTAGACAAACCACTGAAGATTGTTAATAGACCTTTGTGGGAAGAAGTGAGAAATTTTTCAGACAAAGAGGTATTAAAAGGATAACTTAATGTACTTTTTTCCAATTGCAATTTTTTGATTTTTTTGGTGACATTTTAGGTATGATTGTCATTTTGTTAAAAGGAAAAAATGTTTTTTAGTTTAGTGGATGACGTTTGCTGATTCTGTAGATGTAGCATAATGATCTTCCCCTCACTGTGTCTGTTTAAATTCACAGCTCAAATCTTTTGGTGCCAAACTAAAAGAGAGACATAACCTGTCCAGAAGGTTGAGCAAAGTTCAGTCGCATGAAATGAAGGAGGTGTTGTACTCCAATCTTGTGCAAGCTAATCTGGTAAGATCCTTCACACAGCAATACTGAATGATAACATCAGGGATCTTTTGAGAGCATGTAAGAGTAAAGGTTCTCAATACCTACAGTTTTTATTTTTTTTATTTTATTAATCTGGCTGGGGGTTGCAGTAACTCAGTCAGTAGGGGGTTGGGTTTGGATCCAGAAGGTCACTGGTTCAATCCCCATACTGGTAGCTGGAGAGATGCCAGTTCACCTCCTGGGCACTGACTGCCAATGTGCTCTTGAGCAAGGCACTGAACCCCAAAGTAAAATTAAAAATTTTAAATCTTAGTCATTTTTAAAAGTTTAAAAGTGCAAATTTTATGCTTTTTGGCTGTATTGTGTTATATATCTTATTTGTCTTTGTTATAGGTTTACAAAGTGCAAAAGCCCAAAGTCTCCCCCAAAGGGACTTGCCATCTCCAACAGAAAACACTGTTCACAAACAGCTCCAAACAGCTCTATTGTAGTCCAGCCTATACTTCAGTGACGAACGTGCTTCACTTTGTAACGCACGTTATAATGCTTGCCTAGCTGCTACCATGGGACTCCCTCATGCTCTGCTTTTGACTGGCTAGTAGTGCTGACCTAGATACTGCGCATGTGTGACTCCCAACAAAGATGGAACAGAAGTGTGATGCCTCACTCTGTAGCTAAAATAGAGAGCTCAACACACAGGGTGAAAAGAGGAGCTGCATTAATGTGCATTACAACAAAAATACAGTGTTTTTTGAAAATTAAACCATGTAAAACTATTCTGCTATAACCTCTATATACAATTATTAACCTAAACATGAGCATAATATGAGCTGTTTAAATTCGCAAGGGTACTGTGTTCTAGGTTTTAGATCATTTTAAACCGGTCTTAAATTTTCCTACAACCACGTAACGCTACCTCTAATTCTCACAAAACTCTGGGGGGAGATGTCGGCTCTCGGTAAATGATATAGTGTGGTCTAGACATACTTTCTGTAAATTGCCTGTGTGGGTGTTAAGAGGCTTTAAAGACATATTTCATCTTTACAGAAGGAGCAACAGAAGGCGAGAGAAATGATTGAGGAAGCAGATGGGATGATAAAAAGTTTGGACGACTGTATTCGTGAATTAGAAACAGGTATGACTACTGTGGGAAAAATGGCTTGTGGTTTTCCAGTTGCCACCTTGTCTGAATAAATGAACTAATGATTCAGACCTGTGATAAATCAGGCTGTGTTGGTGTGGGTGTGTTGATAAGGGACAGGCAGAATAGAAGGTGAAACAGCTGTTAACACCTTCTCTGTCTGTCCATTAGAACTTATTGCAGTTGAAGAAAAAGGCTTTGAAGACCAACCAAGTCTGAAATCACGTCAGGAAGGTAACTTGTGATCCCACTTTATTTATTCCTTCATTTGTTTGTTCATTAATTTGTATTTACTTGACTTGAGTACGTTATTGGCATTTTTTTTTTACAGAAATGCAAAAAGTCACAGAGGCTTTGGAGGATAATAACCGGTGAGTTGAGAATAATGTGTTTTTTCATGTTCAGACACATTCATTTTAGAAAGGTTTACTACTCCTATTCTTTGATTCTGCCACAGACAAATATCTGAACTGGAGATGCAGAAGCAGCGGACGTCCGATAAACTGAACAGGCTGAAAGTGGAGACGAGCAACCTTGAAACCCACGTCACCGCACTGCATATGTAAGTTTCTGATTTTAATGGGTTTCCAGATCTTAAGTCTTGCACGTTAGACCTCATTCACAAAAAAAGCTGCTTAAGGCGAATCTTAAAGAGATTTCCCCCTAACTCTCCTCAACTGTCACTAATGAGGGCCAGTAGTATATTTTTGTCAGTCTTGACAATCAATGCAATTACATTGCTCTGTTTTTAGCTTATTTTTCACACAAAGATAATAAAGTAAAAACCTATTTTTGCACATTTCCTACCTCAGGATAAATGAATGGAAGTTTGGGGAGAAGAAAGACAACTGCAGTGTCTACACTTTCCTCTATGAGACCTTGATCCTACAGTTGGTGTATGACAAATCCAATGGTAAGTGGTCTTCAACAGACACCAAAGAGTGAGTAAGCAGTGAATTGTTCTTTAGCAGTCAACATGCTCCAAAGCCTTCTACGTGGTGGTCTCTGAGGCTGAAAATGTGAAGCATGTTGTGCTTTTCAGATTTGTGGTTTTGCAAAGATTTTTTATTTTGTTTTTCAATGATTGAATTTACCTGTTTTGTTTTTGAAGGAAATTATGCTGATAATCAGTCTGAAAGGAAAATATCGCACATCACATTGAGTCTTCAACTTGATGGTGAGTGGGAAAAAAACAAAAAACAATCCACAAGGTAGTACGCCATCCATGAGTAGGCATTTTGTCAGAATCTGTGTGATGCATATTGTGTGTTCAGATAATCGTGAGCTCAAATCTCAGATGTCTAATAAATATTTAAATATTAACTAACTACTACTGTACATTTTTGTTTCCAATAGATGAAAAGTCAGAGGGAAATGCCCGCCTTGTTCACAGACTGCTCTCTCAGTACATCGAGGGACACACTGACTGGGTGGAGAAATATCCAACGAGCAGACATGTTCCAAAGGTAGGTGTCAGTGGAGATGTTGTGTTGATTGAGAGAGGGACACATGTGCAGCTGCATGTTGAACTTTTTGTACTTATCTTGTTCAAGTTTTTTAACTCTGTAGACCCATAGTGTTCTGTCTCATATCTGTGTTCTCGGATTGTGGCATTTTAGTTACACTGAAACTCTCAACTGTCTGTCCTGTTGATATAGCTGCTCCATGATGTGAGCCTGGTGGTGAGTCGCTGTCGTCTGCTGGGAGAGGAGCTGCGTCGGCTAAAAACGTGGGGAAGTGTGAGGCTCAATATTCTCAACATGAGCTGTGTGGACACTCAGTAAGTACTCCTCCCAAAAAGAGTAGCTTGTGCTTGCAGTTTTATAGCACTTACTTCATTTGTATGGAAACTGTATAGATCATTAAAACCACATGTCAAATCTTTCATATTCCAGTTTTGTTTTCAAAACTAGAAAAAAAGTCACGTTATCAAAAACTTGGCCACATTATGTAATACTATCCTTTCTTTACTTCTTCTTCTAGAGTGCACATTGTCTTCAGCAGTCTCAAGACATTTTCCGAGTTTGAGGTGATCTTCTCTGTCAGTTTGATCGACCGGCCCTATGTCCTCCAGCTGCAGAGCTTTAAAAACACGATCGGAAACACAACGTAAGCTTCACTCTAAAATACCTTTAGTATAAATCAGTGAGTGGTGCTTTTTTGGTGCTTCATTACTAACAATAATATTCAATATTTATTTGCAGGATCCAACAGATTGAGGAGATTGTGTTGGCGTTCAGTCCATCCAAGAACCTCCTGACAAAGATCGTCAAAAAGATAAATGAAAATCTGCTCTACTGAGACAAACGTTTTACTCCAATCAGTTGTAAAAAAAACAATTTTTTACATTATGAAAGAAAATCTTTAACACAACTGGCTTTAAAGTAAATAAATAATGTGTACAGGTTGCAAGACTGTTTTTGTTTTTTTGCATTTTGATATAAATACTTGGTGACATTAAATGATCGGTGTTCAGCAGGACAACGTGCCTGTTTGAATTGCTAGAATACAGGAAATTAGTTAGAATTAAATCCATGAATTCCTGAGCCCTGCAGCTGCACACAGCAGTCAATTTGTTTTTCTATTTGTGTTTGCTTAGTGTTATTTACAGTTTATAATATTGAACATGTCAAGTTCAGGGAGCAGCCATAGCTTATTCACACAAAAGTGGTGAACAGTTGCCTCCATGTTTACCAACGTACGTCAGCATGTTGCCCTTGACATCTTTACTACTTGTGGGTCACCACATATGCGAGACGGGACGTAATCATTCACAGATACCTGCCTTTTATTAGTAAGAGCAATCGCAGTCTTTCACTTCTCTCGTGTGCAGAAACTGCAGCTTCCAGATGGTGAACATGGTTAAAGTACTTTGTATTGCTTGCTGTGTACATAGTATAGTCACATTTTGTAGTATTGAATGTATGTAAATATTTTTGCTGTTTTGTTCAAAATGCCAATTCACCAGTTCCTATGATTTCTTTACATTTTAGGAAAATAAAATGAATGTATATACATTTAAAAAATGTAGTTTGAAACTTTTTGGTGTGCCATTGTTTGCTTGTATTAAATGTGTTGCCAGGATGCATTTTCTCTGATCAATGCACACATATACTGTAGTCTCTTAATCTGCTTATTTACATGTTGCAACATGTAGGTTGAAGCGTTTTGGTTGTTTTAATAATGAAGATCAATGTGCAGGATGTGTTGAGACTAGTGGTCTTAAGAGTGGAATTACCTCCATCGGCTGTTTGCCAATATCTATCAGACTTTTGTGTTTTTAACTTTTCTACATGCTACTCTACATGTTCTACTCTTTCCTATGACAACCAAGTTGACACTATTCCATTGGAAACTTTATTGGATTACTTATCATTGTGTGTATTTGTATCTCAAAGGGATAAACGAAAGATGAGCCAAGAAAAACACCTTTGGCTCATCTTGTACTACAACAAAATCTGATAATTTAATTTTGTGTAGTGTTTTTCAAGGACCCCAAGTGTGTCTTACGGTAGAATTAAAGTCACACTTAAATATGGGTTTTTATGATGAAAGTTGTATTTTAATGGTCATGTAAGCATAAGCTTACCTTAGCAAATTAGACATCCAACGCACCTTCAGTGTCCAATGCTGTACTCTGGTTGGGCTTCAGAGGGCACTGTGGGCCTGTAAAATAAAAAGTAAAAAATCCATTTCCAATGCCCACTTTGGTTTGTGAGCCATTTAAAAAAAAAAAAAAAACTACTACTACTACTTACGTTCTTACGTCCTCTCATCACAGAAAATGGCCTATTAGTAGATATGAGTTGATATGCTCAATCCCGCTCAGATTGTTTTATTTCATGGATTCAAAATAAAAGAAGATAAACATAAAATTGACATTATTTGTGCAAAGAAATATAGATTTCTTTCCCTAATTTGTTTAATCATTTTGTGACCCCTGACCTTGAGTTTGGGAACTACTGGATAATATTAGATTTTTTTTAACAATGTTTCATACATTTTAAGACTAATAGATTATCTTGTAAGTTTAGCAGTGATGCACCTAAGCATCAAACAAAGAAAACTCATCAGTATAGACTGGGCTCCGACTCTGATATCCAACATAAACCTAATGTTATTTAGCTGTAGATCTTGCTGCTGTTTAAAGCTCATGGGCAACAGCCAAGCATGACTGACATGGACAGCATCCACAGGCCATTGGAAAGGTCAAACAGCCAGAGACAAGCCTCTAAGATTTGTGTGTGTGTGTTTGTAAGAAGCCCCGACGTCAAAGGTCAAAGTGGACTTTCCAAACGGTCACCCTTGAGTGAGCCGTCAGGGAACATGAGTTCCGCCGTCCCTCCCCCAGTAACAACGGCTGCTGTCAAAAGAGATAGAGGACTCACAGGGTGTCCAGGCGGGGGTTTGGTTTGGCTGAAGCGGCATTTGGGTCACCTGACCTCAGCCTGGGGGTCAACTCAATTCCATTTCAATCGATCCGCTGAAGGATTTTTCATTATTTACAAATGTGAAACCGAATCATTCATTGGATCATCTGTACAACACAACACAAACAGGTATTAGGTTTTACTCCAGTTAAGTACATTTGAATTTTTGTCTTTGCAAATAGCTTGGTAGTGTGTGGTTGGGTTGTTGTCTTTTCCATTTAAAAAAAAATACTTCATTGGTCTGATTAGAAAAACTCAATTAAAACGCACTTATCAGAGTGAAAAGTTATAAATGAAAACATAATTTTATGAGGATTTGGACTGTTTAATCTTTTTTGCTTTTCTTTTAGCAAATTGGCACGCTAACATTTGTTAACTAGTGCTAAATTGTTTTCTTGACTTTAGATATTGACATCACAGTGGCTGAACCGATTTTTACCATTCAAAGTGCATTTGAAGAGTGCATCTCCATTGGTTCTTTTGCAGTTTGAACTGTGAAGCTAACCCTGGCCTCTCTCTTACAATGTTAGTTTATATCAAGAGACATAGGACGCTGGGAACATAGCGATGACAACGCACTAAACATAAAGTAAAGATGAGGCTGATAGGAATTTGTCCTTTGGAAAATTTGGACATAAATTATTTTTTATGACTAAATATTAGAGGAAAAGAGTTTGCACAAAAAGTTAACACAAGTCAGTCAGTATTACAAGAACAGTTTTGTGGCAATCCATCAATAGTTAATGTAATTTAAAACCCTAAACACCAACCTCATGGTGGCGCTAGAGTAAAAGTCAGTAGGATTCATCCTCTAGGTCTGAATGTCTGTTCAACAGTTCCTGTTATTGAAATGTTGGTTACATTTTCAGTCAAAATGATAGCCCGATCCATAGAGCCATGCTGCTATTGTCATCTACTTTTTTTTTTTTTTTTTACATTCTAACATAAAAGTAAAACCGGTAAAACAGCTTTGATCTCAACCCTGTACAAAACACTGAGTTGCAAAACAACATCAACTGTCTGGATTGGATAAACTTGCTGTTGGAAGGGTGGACACAAAAAAGTCAAAACACAAATTCACAAACTAAAGAAGAAACCAAAAAATGTAATAAAACAAGAAATAAAATCCCTCCAAATTAAATGAGTTAAGACAAGTGTATTGCCTATAAATATAAAGATAATATCCACTTGACATTAAATGCATCATCAAGTACCAAACACCTTTCTGAAGGACAAATGTAACAGTTTATTGTGATTTAGGTAAAATTAGATAGCAACGCTCCGAACGTGTAATTCTGTAAAGGGGAACATTGGGCCTCATGTAACCTGGTTCAAATCTGTTTATCCACAGATCCAGGAGCAGTATTTCACCCGAGTAACCTCATCAGTGTCATCCACTGACATCAGCAGGAAGGGAAAGCTTTAAAGTGGTATTAGAAATTGGTTTTGGAAGATGGAAACATGCTTTAAGGTTTCCTTTGTATTAAAGTCAACACATGACCACCTGCTAGACACAGTGCTGGATATAAAGAAAGGGAGAAGAAAAACATGTGCACTTTATTCCAGTAGTAAGAACTATTTTCCTTTTTTTTTTTTTAAAGAAATGAACATAATTTTACATTGGCACGTTATTGCATTTGAAAATAATACATAAAAAATCCACAATTGAATAAGCGTGGAATAACATGTTAGAGTACTAACAAAATGTTTGGTCCGTTACAGGACGTGGAGCGCCAACATTCAGCTGCAGGTCCTTCTTGGATAATTAACTTATTAACTAAAAAGATTTGGAGACCTAAAAAATGGTGTTGACATTATACTTCCATGTGAATATAACATGGGGTCTCCCAAGGCTATGTTCTGGGATCAGTGTTGTTATATATATGACCAATTACAGAAAGAAAGAAAATACTATAGGTAACAATGCTCCATAGTCCAATTAGTAAAAAATGAAATATGGTTTTCAAATGAAATGCAAATGAAGCACATGAATGTGCAGAAGCTCATTAGCAGAGTTTCATTCTCAGTCGTTAAAGAAGGCCAGAGTTCAACAGAGCTCATTTGCAGTGAACCAACAGCCATTGCTGTAACTGTAATGACAGACTGCCAACACCTCCAGCATGAAGTAATTTGCCTTCATTGTTCCTCCCATCCTCTGGCCTTGGTAGCCATGTTTGTTAATAGAACAACTCAGCCTTGTCTTATCGTAATTATCTCACAGTGCTGCTGGGAGTCCAGCTGTGACAGCTTCACTCGTACAGTAAGAAAAAGATAAAGGCAACACAGTTTAAACAAAGTGTTGGGTTTCGCAGCAGCTCCAGAGGAAAGGCTGCATTGAAGCCAAAACACAATGGATTATTCCTAAGGCATAACTGTATATTCACAACACACAATAATACTTTCAATAGAGGTCAGAGAATGAGAATGAACCTGCCTATTCCCAAGGTACACTGGAGTTTATTTTAATCAGCCACTGGATATATGGAAAACATGCCAGTTTTCAACGTGTGTTCCCACCAGATTCATGCGGTTAATTTTTTATTAAAAAAGTGTTTTTGAGCAGTTTAATTGGCATTATTTAGCAGACAATGTTGCGATCCAACAGGCCAATCTGTATCCTATAATGGGAGAAATTAGTGTCATCCTGTTAAGCCTAAATGTCACTGGCTGATATTTTTGCTTCACTTCAAAAAAACTTGAAGATACCAACTTTAAATGTATAGAATAATCTAATAGACTATGGAGATCTGGAAAAGCACAGATGGGTGGACACTTTAGTTTTATCCATTAAAACAATAAATCTTTGCTACGTGGAACTTGTTCATGAGCACAGGTGCTGTTTCCAGAGGCAGTTTCAAATTTTCACACTTTTCTCAAAAGCCTATTTATTTTCTCAAGACCTCTTTTATCAGACTCTAAGTCATTGGCCCGCTAATTGTTTTATCATTCCTATCAGGCACACACCAATCACAGCCATTCTCACATCAAGGAGGTGCTTTTAAATACGACACCCTCCTCGCTGATCCCTGAGACACTCTGTTCTGCTCACTGCGGCTGCTGGCAACACTTTGCCTCCGCCTTCCTAGTCCAGAGTCCTAAAATGGATTTCAATGTCTTTCTTTGGGCACACTCTTGTATACCAGTTGGGGTTTTCTGCATAGCGCTCCGTGTTTCAGCTTAGCATGCTGATTGGCTGGTCCAGGGAGCAATGTGAAAAGCGGAGCCAAGCATAACTGTACATAACTTCCCTTTGTTGCAATAAATGGTTAAATCTGAGATGAGAGTGTTCCTGACTGAAAACAATCTAAGAAGAAATGGTTTGTGACAAAGTTAGGAATTTAGAGCAACAAATCAGTTTTAATGGTTCAATGAATTCTTTCAAATTAAGGTTTAATTTATTCACTTGACCTTTATAAGTGGGAAAAATTATGGAACCGGTACAAAGACAGTGGATGATCCTACACTTTTGAATTTGATATTAATTAATGTTGCTGCCTCACTATATGTTTAAGATTTTAAGCCACTGACAAAAAGCATGGCGTACTGAAACATTGGAGACTTTCTGGTGTGACCCCCACACCATTAGATTGACTGTTTGTGTTTGTGTATTTGTCTGTGCATTGGTAGCCTGAAACAGAGACAAACAGAGACACGTCTTTACACAGTTGACTTCAAATGTCGCTGTTCATGCCACTGTCCAGTTCATCAGTCCTCCCCACTTCCCATCCAGCAGTACTGTAAGTCCTCTGTTGTATGTTACCCTGATAAGGGGCATTTCAATCAGGAGACACTTTTTGCTGCAGCTATGCAAAGATTTATTATACACTTGCATAATATGAAATGCACAGGGTCTTTAGAGATTAGATTCCATTGTTATAAAATCATTTTTAAAGGGGTAGAGAAGCTAAGACAAATCCCCCCGATGGAGTCTAGACACTGGTGATGGTGGTGAAGGAGCCCGGGGACGAGGAAGGTTGCACTCTTGTCTGAAATGACAGCTGACCGCAGCAGAGAGAGAAACAGATTTAAAGCCGAGATGTAGTGCTGTGATTGGCCCGTGAAGTTCACCATTCATCTCAGTGGGGGCAGCTGATCATTTTAGGAAGAGAGGTGATTGAAGTATTAGAAGTCTTCCTGAAAGAATTTGCACTGAGCTTCATTAGAGGGCGTCTTAATTGGTCCTTCCAGGGAGGTAATTAGCTCTGATGGCATGTGCTCCTATAGTGATGCGAATGACAGCCACATCCCACCCCTCACCCGGACACACACACACACACACACACACACACACACACACACACACACACACACACACACACACACAAGTAAAGACTATGTGACCCAAGAAGTTGCCACATTCTCTGGCCATTCTTGGGAAAAGACAATAGGTCTGCCTTGTTAAAATAGGCTCCCTCTCAGCAGGGGGACACAGCAGCTGTCCTATAGTATCAAGATTCAATGGTCCAAGCGGCCTTACAACCCATCCGGCCCAGAGGTTTTTTTTTAAACTGGTGTGTGTACATGTTACAGCTCACATTAGCTGGGAAATACAAAAGAAGTGTTAATGTAAAAGTTAATTAAGTTAATCCACTTCACTCCATGCTGTTAAATATGGAAAGAGAATGTTACACAGCATTCCAACCGGTTGAAAATGAATTTAAAAATGATTTATGACATATACAATAGACTTAATCAACATTTGTGGTAGTATGCATTTACTGTAGCCATTCCAAAAACACTAGCTTTGCATACCTGATACATACAGGGGTTTCAAAGGGCAGCAGAACTTGAATGCAACTAAAAAACTCTCCATAAACACAACATAGATATAACCAGGGCCACTGATACCACTGTGTGTTAATTAAGGTAACATACGTAGGACTTTGAGTTCATGCGAGTGTTATATAACGTATTGTTTTGTGTTTGTAAATGAACAATGTACAATTTGTCAGTTACCCTCCTTAAAAAAAACTTCAGTGCCTAAAACCGACAGTCAGCTTAAATTTTATTAACAATATTATTGCATTATTATTTCCTTATAAACGTACGTTAAAGAACTTTCTTTTTGTCCCTTGCTCCATCTATGATAAGTGACTTCAGTTTAACTTCCAGCTGAGTTAGACTGAATCCAAACTATTCTTTGCCACAAAGGCTTTACTTAGTTTCGGCTGAAGTCCATTTTAGGTCTATTTGCATCCATGAATGGCAACCAAATACCAGGAACCCCAGGAGCAAAAAAGCAACAAGGGAACAGAACTATAATAGCTTATTACTAATATTAGAAGGGCTTGGATCTTGCAAGACGAGGAGGAGGGGATTTCACTCATTACTTGGAAGAGAAGTACTGAGGAAGCTGACTAGTCCAGCCATGTGCCAAACACTCGGCTGTGTTGTTTACCTGTATAACCGATTTTTGCATTGATTATTTCTAATGAATATTTTCATGAAGATACAGTAAAGTTGACATACAATACTGCAACCAATATCTGCAGAGCTCTTTTAAATCTTTTGGGGCAAGTCACCAGTTGTCGCGAGCAAATTGAAAGTCTTCCAGGTATCTGCATGCTGAACATGTGCCATATGACTTGTAATTTGGATATTTTCTGCTGTAGTAGTAGTAGTAGTGTTTCACATAGTTCAAAGTAAGAAATTTCAAATCTTAAATATTGGGTGGCACGGTGGTGCACGGGTCAGCACTGTTGTCTCGCTGCGTTCACCATCTTGTTGATAACGTTCTAACCCCGGTATGTCCTCTTTGGTGATGAGCAGGTAGTGTTACCCCAGTAAAAAAGCCCATAAAACAGGCCATAAAATCCGACTCGCGTCCAAGTTTGACTGAGTGTCTGTAACAAAAACATTTACTGAAATGCACCACAGTTTCACACCTTATGTCTGATCAGTTAACGTGTAACTTGATAAGTAGACTACCGTCACCATCGTGTCCTTCTGTCTTCACCATGACTCCTCCATCAACACACCTCCACCACACAAGATGTTGTTGCGTTATCAAGTGCTCCTTTGACACATGACACTATTTTGAAATCCAAGCTCCCATGGGAGGACATAGGAGCTTCTCCTGGACAAGGCAAGTGGCGGCTGAACGTCCAGACTGCTGGACGGGTGGATGCCGGCCATCTTGACCCACACCCCGAGACCGCTAACAGAGGTACAGCAGTCACCTTGGCTAAGTGCATTCCCCGAGCTCCTTGCCCAAATCCCTGCTTGACCCTGGCTGATAAACTATGCTATGGATAGACCACTGGGGAGTTTTCCCTTTAAAATAAGGGTTGGTAAAAAGTTTCGACAACATTAACAGTTCTATGGGCTACAGTGGTCCATCGTGTGGGCCATAAAACCCATGTGTTCTTTCCATTTAACTTAGCATTTAACTTTAACTTAGTCTTTTATGTATCAGTCAATGCCATTATTATATATATATATATATATATATATATATATATATACACACATATATATATATATATATATATATGTAACCGATTTCAAAAATTTGAAAAAACCTCATCCAATTGTTTTTTCAGAGTTTATCTACATCGCGTATACATTAGGAGATCATAATTATTATTAGGACGGAATTGAGAGAACACACTAAAAAAGTATCACACGTTCTTAATAACTAAGTTGCTAAAGTAATATACAGTAAGTGACGGATTGTTTGCCAACAACTTGAAAAGTATTGAGCTGTGGAAAATTAACTGTAAAAGTCATGATTCAACAAAAAAGCAGAGAAAGGAAAGTGAGATTGATGGAGATAATAATTATTATGACATAAAAAGACACTACATGACAGAAGGAAAAGGTTTGGTGGCTTCAGGAGGCTCCAGGTTTGGAGTTGAGCTAAGCCCGGTGATGTCTGGCCTGCATCAGCCGCCTGCAGGCTGTAATTGGCCGTGACTGTGAGGAGCCTGCATCCGCGTGTTCCTGGAAGGATGGGATTAACACGTTACTGGTGCCTCAGAACCTGACTGGGGAGCTGATAAGCCTTTAGGAGGCCTTTCTGTGGGTGATGCTCAAATGAGGCCCAAGAGAGGAATCAGTGTCAGGAAAGTCCTCCTCAAAAAAAAAGGTTTTACAGTTCTGCTGTTGACTGTTTTCCGCTGAAATTAGTCCAGATGCGTTTTGGAGTTCACAAAGAAGTGTGTTGTACAGAGGCTGTTTCATACAGAATGTAAAAAGACAATTCTCAACTTATCATCCAGCAGAAATGATTTAATCCTCATTTTGTCATTTGCTTTATTCTCGGCTGTATTTTTAGTGTTGAGTCAGTCCCGTAAAGTACAATGTACAGTGGTAGAAGGGACTAAGTGCATTAACTCTAAGACTGTACAATTTGAGGTACTTTACTTGAGTATTTATGTTTTATGCCGCTTTATACTAGAAGTTATTGTACCTTTTACTCCACTACGTTTATTTACAACTACAGTTACTGTTCCGACCCCTGGGATTTAGTATAAAAATATAAGATACGATTATGAAATGCAATACATTGTTAAAGTTTAACAGTGCACACACACACACACACACACACACAAACACACACACACAAATAAATCTGTCTGGTTGATGTCTTTAAATTGTTAGCAGTTACATTTCGCCCTAATATTTTACAAATACCAGTAAGAAAAGTTGTGTATCAGAACTTTATTTAACTTATTTCCTTACCCGTTTATTTGTCACATGAAAGTCACAAAGTCCTGGATCTAATTGAGCACAGATTGTCTCAAATGAACAAACAGCTTAATCTGAAAATGACAATATTTACGGTTACAAACTCCAAATAAAGATTTTATTGAGGTGAAATCCGTGTTTTGACAACAGGCACTATTCTTTATGCATTAGTCTTATTTCATCCCCTTATTCTTCTGCCATAGTTTCTTTGTGTTCAGCAGACCAGAGCAGTTGACTCCAGTACAATGCTTCAACTCCCTCCGTCTTATCGTGCCCTGCAGCTTGGCTGGATTGGGCATTATACATTGGACGTGCCCAGAGGAGAGACGCCGGTTCCTCTTTTGGGTCCGCACATTGTTTCGTCTAGGCCAGTATTTGGTATTTATTCAGATGTAAATCAGCTCGCATAAAGTGTTACGTCCTGTCCTTGTGTAGTGGGCGGTGGACTGCGGCTCATTTGTTGGAGGAAGTCAGCCCGGTTTAGATAGGAGCTCTGCAGATTGTTTGCCATTATAAGGCTGTTATTGATGTGAGGGGGTGACATCATGCAGCCTCACCCTTCAAGGCAGGGTTGGTGAAAAAGAGCACCCACACCCATTTCTAATTCAAGGCTCAGCACAGTGTGGACGCTGGACTTCTCATCATGTTTAATATAAAGCTGTGTTGTTGGGCCTTTTGAAGATGAACCCCCGACTCAAAACAGTGGATCAGAACCAGCTGTCAATCCCAAATCAATTGATAAATATTACATTGTCATGTCTGAGTTGTCAAAGGAATAAAGCTACATTTTGGGAAAGAAACTTAGTGACCATAAAGCCAGTTAGCTTAGCTTAGCATTAAGACTTGAAGCAGGTGGAAACAGCTTGCCTGGCTCGGTCCAAAGGTAACTAAATCCTCCCACCGCCCCTGAAGTTAATTAATCAATATGTGATATCGCAATTGTTCAATCTCCACAAAAAAGTTTGAAGGTAGATGCAGATTTTTTTCCATGGTAATATTTATACCATATAAATCAATTGTCAGTGAACAAGGCTATATTTGAGTAACGGTTGTTGAAAAACACATATAATACAGATTTCTCATCATAAAAAGGCTTTTTTTAATGCAACATGTGGAAATACAATTTCAATAGTCGAAAAACCTGCACATTGGTTTATGTTACATAGATTTTGACGGAAAATAAAAATACTTTCAGCTTGTTCTATTACAGAATAACACACAAAACACTAAACATGCTGTCCTTGATGAATACTGCACTCCTCCTTTTCCAATTAGTTACAGTTACATCCCCTTTAGTTGACGTGTGACTGAGCCAATCAGTGTGATGTTACAGACACCAAAAACACAGGGGCGAGATGCAGCATCATTCCATCGTCTTTGTCGTTATTTCTTGGCTTTAATCTGTGTTTGATTGTGTTCATTTTCCTTGCGCAAACAAATAAAGTAGACTGCATACAACAGATACAGCAGAAGAAGCCTAAAAGGCTAAATGGATCATTTAATTGCAGACTTTTTTGATGTAATGCCGAGGATACAGCCCCCAATGAGGATTTAAATGTGTTGCTGTTGTTGTTGTTGTTGTTGTTGTTGTTGTTGTTGTTGTTGTTGTTGTTGTTGTTGTGGTGCAGTGCATTAGAAAGATCTAGGTTCAACATGCCCCGGCTCTGCCCTAAATCACCCATAGGAGGGAAGTACTTAGGCTAAGTACAATAGGTCTACTTGAGTAAATACCTAGTTACATTCCACCACTCATTGTATGTATGAAATATGCTATGCAAATAATAATAATACTTCTACTACTACTACTAATAATAATAATAATAATAATTAAGGCTAAAACAAAATGGCAAGCAATGATAAAAAAAAGTTTGAATTAATACATTAAGCAAGGAGAGCTACAAAAGAGAATAAGTTAAATAAAAATTACACTTTAATAATAATAATAATACATTTTATTTATAATGCCCTTTACATTTCAAATGAAATCTAAAAGTGCTACAGTAGCAAGGAGTTAAAAATAGTTCCTAGAACTTTATTACTTTGTGATATTGTGTGTGTGTGTGTGTGTGTGTGTGTGTGTGTGTGTGTGTGTGCTTGAATTAGGAGAAAGTAATTCACTTCCCTCTTGTCTTAACAGTGTTGCTTTCGCTTTCAACTCTCATGCCAGAATCCCAGTTCAGTCACATGTCCTCTCCCGGCTTCCGTAGACATTCCTTCACTGTCAGTTCTGTGCGGTGTTAGACAATCCTCGGTGAGCCAACAATCCAGCTCCAAGTGTAAACTATGGAAGAGATTAATAACATTGAAGTCACTCCGTGCACAGAGTCGGACTATCTGAAACCGCTCAGGGTGCACTATAACCAGGTGAGTTATTTCTGTCTGATAACGCTTGATACAGGCTGCAGGATGCTGTAGGCTAGCCCAACCCCCCATTCATTTTGCAGCTAGCATGCTAGCATAACATAAAGGCTAAACTGACCTTAAACACAGACTTTGACCGGAACAATTGCTGTTACTTTGACCACAATGACTTAACAACCGTGTTCGCTTTGTTTTCACGCACTGTGTGTTTCTGTGTTTGACATGAACCGGAGACAGCTAAGAGACAGCTAGACGTAGCATGCTAACGGTAGCTTGCTGAAGAGGTTATTAGACTGAGCATCACGTTAACGTTAGCACATGCTTTGCATTAGTATAAGGAGGTGTTTTTTACACCGTTTACCAGTGTGACGTGACAAGGAAACATGTTTTACGTCTAGTTAGCAGGTCAGGTGAGACTTGTTGATCCCAGCTGTCAAATTGTGGTGTTAGTATCTGTGGGTCAGAGGTTCAGGTTTACACTGAGAGAAATTGCCCATTTATACGTGGAACAATGAAGAGGCTTGCCTGTTCAAATATTATGGAAATTTAAATAGTTAAAAATACTACAAATGTCTGTTTTCCTACACGAACAGTACAGGTGAAGGATATAGCATGAATCACTGCAGAGAAATATACACACAGCCAAGGACAGTTTTTTTTACACTGTCAATGTGTTTAAAGGTGTGGATCGGTTTGTGCTACAGGTTTTACCAAATAATCAATCAGTCAGTCATTCAATTATTATTTGTCACATAAAATTGGACGAGGTAAAATTCCAGTGAAACACATCAGCTCCTTAACTTGATAAGCCCTAGTCATTTAAAAAAAAAGAGTCACCCAATTCACTGGCACTCATGCTCCAGGAACGAGCCAAGTTTCTGGGAAAGGACGCCGCAGCTCCTGGAAACGCCCTTGAAAGAGATGCAGGCGCAGAAGCCATCTAGCTCAGCATCCAACGCTTGCACACAGGCTACCAGGATGCCCAGCAGAGAAATCACAGTCAAGGTTCAATTCCTCTACGTTTGCCTCGGTTGCCCCTCTGATGGAGATGGACTCGGAGATGGTCTCGCTTGTCCACATAGTCTGGACCATAGCTATTAGTAGTAGTAGTAGTATTTTTATTTGGTGATTGATCGCTTTAGTTTTGCTTGGTTTTTCCACACCATTATGCTGATGAAAGTGTGAAAGGGTAAAAAGATAGATTCCAAAAGTCATGTTATCAGACAGTTAGAAATAGGAGTGGGAGATAAGGATCTTTGCCACACAAACACATTTTTGGCCTTAAACTACTGCTCTTTTCCAAACGAGTGGGTGTTTTATTTGTCTCTATTTTGGCGAGACTTGTTGATTTCTTTAAGGCAGTTTTATTTAGACATGTAGATCAGTGCTGATACTTGCCACGTTACAGATCCACAATAAATATAGTTTCTTTGTGATTATTAAATGTAGAGTTTTTGCTATTATTTCCGTTCATTTGTTTACGGTGATTCCGTTTTTAATGCCACAGAAAGCACTGGCATATGTTACCTTATATGAATATGATTCAAAGGAGGTAAAAAAAATTGGGGAAGCCGTGGATTTGGAATCCGTACCGGGAGGGAAATATTTTTCTTCACATGTGTTTATGAAAGTGTAGCCTATGTATCATATGTTGGCTGTATATTTAGGTTTGGTGTAGATGTTGGTGGAGTTCATTTTGTTTACTTGGACATGTTGACGACTGTATATTGCCTTGCAGGGTATCGGCTCATTAGAAAATAATCACTTTCTGATATCAAACATCTCCTCTTATGTGTTTTTGTTGTTCTTGTTCTTCTTATATATATTCAGTCATGTAGACCGACTTTGGGACATTCATACTAGCATACTGTTATATAGGGCTTCATTGGTGCACGTATAGTCGCTATTCATCTATTCATTCATCTGTCTATCCATTTTTAGCTGCCTATCCAGGTCATGCTGGCAAACAGGGCGTGCACAGGGGATCGCCTGTGACCAAAATCTCGTTAACTGTATATTTTTATCTCGGAAGATCAAAAGCTGTCTAATTTCATATTAGCGGCCTAAGTGGTTTGCAGCAAATGCTTAATGTTGTGAACTGCAAACTGGAAATTGAAAGGCATGAGACAGTGATCATGAAGCATGAATCCATAAAGTCAGTATACTGCTTTAGTTTGCATTTGGCATAGGTTCATCATTACAAATATTAGATTAGTTTTTTATATAGTCCACATGCTAAACAAAAGACGCAACGTGATGAGTTTGTACCCTGATCTCCAGCAAAGTGAGAAATGCCTCCTCACCCGAGCATTGGCTGCCTCCAGAATCTTTAGGTTTCAAAATGTTTGTTCCGTTTCTCTGTTCCTGCGTTATAGACATAGCTTCTGTTGTTTAAAATCAGGAGTGTGACAGTGGTGCAGAAGATGCATTATGGTAATACTCACTGGTAAAATGCATTACTTTACTGTGGGTGATTATTTAACCTGGCCATTGTACACATTGTACTGGCCATAAAGTACAATAGTACACACGAGATAAAGGCTATTTTGTTCACAGAGAGCTGGTAATGACCAAAGTGGAAAATACTTTTTAAACGTAAAGAAACGGCAACTCTCTGTTATTTAAAGGTGGTCTTTTGTAGTGTTCCTCTTAATTTAAAGAAACTCATGTACCAATGCACCCATGTTAAGGGGTTGTGTGTTTTTTCCCCCTTCAATTTGGGGTTTACACCTGTGACAGCGGGGGAGGGGGCGAGGGGGTTAAGCATGTCAAGAGAATGGCGGAACGGATAAGACAGCAGATGGACAACAAAAGAGATGATGGTGGACTCCCTCTCCGTCCTGTCCTCCCTTTCATCCTCGTCATCTCTCCTGTGCAGCTCGGGGGGGTGGTTGGTTGGTCAGGGATTCCCCACAAAGGCCTTTCAGTCAGAATGAGGGAGCATCTCTTCCCCAAACCTTTTATGTTCATCGGTACATCTGCAGCTAAGCCACTGGCCACTAAAACCTACACACACAAGGAAACACACACGCACACACGCACAGAAACACCCTCTATAAGTAGATAATGTTGTGTGAGAGGCTCTCTTCATCATTAGTTTTTACTGGTGTTTTGTCTTCTCTCCCTCGCCTCTCTACAAAGCAGGTAATTGTCCCTCGTTGACTCTGGGAAACCCCTCTTATCTCCGTCGCCTTGTGCTTACATTGAATCACAGGCTGCTGCTTGGAGCAGGATAATTACCTTCCATTTATTCATTATAATGATTTGAATTATTCATCTGGAATTATTTATCTTGTATAGCTTACAGCCAGTGGCCCTGGTACTCCTTCAATGAATAGGAAATCCATTATGATCTTAAAACACACATTTTCTCCCATGAATAGTTATTTATAGGCTCCAGCTTGAATCATGGGAGTAAAATGAGCCTAATTTGTATGAGTGTGTCTGTAGGGGGAGAGAGGATTGACTGCATGTTTTAAAAACTTTGGTTTAGGGCATGGTGATGATTCAGTATGACAATGTATTACCTGTGTGTGGATATCTCACATAATGAGTTCTCGTTTTGCCCTATGAACATTCCTATATGGAGTAATGGATAATAATAGAATTCACTAAGGGTGTGCAAAAAATCGATTCACATCTGTATTGCAATTCAAGATCCACAGATTAAAAATCTGTTCATAGAATTCCAAAAGTCAATTCATATCTTTTACTTTCTTTCGTTTTGTATACTATCACATGGGAAAAGTAACTACATTTACATACTGTGAATTGTTTTTGTAATTGAGAATAAAAATGTTATACTGGTGATTCCCTATGGGGAAATAACAATTTACATACTACACACAAGCCTGAAATACACCCACAGGTCCTATGCATGCATTAATGGAAAGATGTCAGAGTGAGTGGGCTGCGAGTGCCGAACAGGCGCCCTGAGTGGTTGAGGGGGGGGGGTTGGTGCCTTGCTCAAGAGCACTTTGGCATTGCCCAGGAGTTGAACTGGCATCTCTCTGGCTACCAGTCCACACTCCGTACTTTGGTCCATACGGGGACTTGAACCTTCCAGTTCCCAACCCAACTCCATATGGACTGTCAATAGCTCAGTCCATATGGATGCTGACATCAACACCTTGATGTTAGCATGCTCATCATGCTAAAATCAAGGTGTTAGCATGATGAGTATTTAGCTGACAGTGGCTGGCTTGTTGTGATTGATCTATTATCTAAATTGTTGTTGACAAATAAACCGCGTCAGTACTATACCAGCCCTAGTCAGTTTGCCTTGACGTGACTAACATGTAAACAGACTTGATGTGATTTGAGGTCTACATGCTTTCTATGGATTTCACTTGAGGACACATTCACATGGGTGTGTACTTGAGGAGTGTGTCCTTGACACACTCTTTGGCACTCATGGGTAGGAACCACTTACCAGGTGGTTCTAATGCTGCAGATCTGTCCTTTTACCATTGCTGGTCGATCAGTTTGGGCAGGTGCAGTTGCTTTTTGTCATTGTCATTTTTCAGCTCTGCTGATTATTAGTTCACTGGTTCTAATGTGCGTATGATAGCCCAGCTGCCTTTGTTCGGGGTGGTGAGAAGACAGACACTGGAGCTAAAACCAGAAAAAAAACTGGAGAGCACATGTTGAGATTCAAAGAGTGCTATTGTATTTGAAGACGGTAGTTGATTTTTTTTTTTTCTGCTGCAGCTGCCGGCTTGATAGTGTATGAAGGTGTGTGTGTGTGAGTGTGAGAGATGGTTATTAGACTTTAAGCACATAAAAGACCATACATCCCTCCCTACAATAGGCATTCACACAGGAGCATGTCATTTCTGATGCCCAAAGCCAGAGGGACCACATTAATTTCAAGGTCCTGTGTAGCCTGTTCCTGCTTCTCTCTCTCTGTCCGTCTCGCCATGGGCTAATCTCTCTGTCGTAATCCTTGTCGGCCATGATCCTCCTTCTCCCCTGGGCCATTCAAGCCGCTCCCGCCCCCCTTCTCACAGCAAGTGGCCCAAGTAATGAGGGGAACCCCACCATCTGTGAGTGGTGACAGGATACTAGAGAGAGAGAGAGTGTGTGTAATTTTACCTTGTACAGTGTGCGGTTGCAGGAAATAAATCCCCTTTTCCATATTTGATCGTGTAATCACTCATTTCCAAATGAATTGGGAACTTTAATATGACAACTCCAAACAAACTAGACCATAATCAAGATGGTTGTTAGTCTTTATCTTAGTTTCTAAGTGATATTACTGGTATTATGTTTCTCCTTCGTTTTTCTGAATAGATAGACCAGTTCTTGGAAGTGATTTTAACATCATCAGCTTTTCACACCTTCAACTATTGTTAACAGAGATCTCTCAAAAGCTGTACCTCCCATTTACGCTGGAAGCACGCCACACTCTTCCTGTTTGTGCTGTAAAGCAATCTCACATTACGTCTATTCAAAGGGCCCCAAATTTGATATGTTTTCTCTCTGTTTTGGGTTTATATTCCCTCTAAGCTTGGGTTTTTTCACTCTTAAAAAAAGAGAAAAGAGTGGATAAATCTGAACGTGAGTCTCATGTGTTTGTGTGGATAAGAAAAACAGCTGGCACAGACTGGAAGTAAAGTAAAAGGTGACCCATGACAAGGTGATTTTTGGTTGCTTTTACATTGAACTTAGTGGTCAACTAATATTGTATCTGGGCAAATTCTCTGGGAGAAAGAGGAGGTAACATTGCCCCTCATGACCTCATAAGGAGCAAGATTCCAGATCGGTCCATCTGAGCTTTCATTTTCTCAAAGGCAGAGCAGGATACCCAGGGCTCGGTTTAAGCCATTTCATTTCCAGCCACTAGGGGAACCATAGGCAGGTTGGGGGAATAATAATAAACAATATAGTGTATACATATTAATATTAAAATACCTTATAAAGTGAAATTTTCCTGCCATGGGACCTTGTAAGACCGGAAATCCTTCTGTTTCAGCTAAATACTCATTTTACATGTCAAAATACAAAATCACATACCAGGTTACAGCCGGTATTTAGCAGCAACACATTACTATAATGTGAATACTGTTGTCAATTACTAGGGCTGTAACAATATGCAAAATAAAACCGAAAACAACACTCAGCTTCAAGAACCTGTGTCGCGGTGGGAGAAGGAGGGTCCACCCGGTAACACTAACGGAGGTGTACAGTTACGAGTGACCGCTGTTCCGGGTGCCAGGGTCTGTTTCCCGACGGTTCAGTGAACTCCTGTAAGCGTCATTAGCACCGGAGTTAAGTGCTGACCGGGCAGGCTGCTAGCTGGCTGGGGGCCGACTGTGGAATGGATGTGTCCCCGGGTCTGTTGTCAGGTTTCATCCCGACTGAAGCCTTACAGCGCTGGGAGACTGAGGCAGAAGACAAAGGTGTGCTAGCTAGCTAACTAAAATACCATTACACACAGCTAGTTGTCTATCTGTCGTTACTGATGAATTTGGGGTCAAAACGATCATACTAATAAAAATAAATGAGCATGTTGAAGGGTGTTGTACTGTTATGTTTTCCACCAAGAATTACATGAATATATTACATATTTATGTATATATTACATACAACCAGCACCTTTTACAGTAGGCACCAAAGTACTTTTCCTCTCCGGTCCCCCATATTGGTTCTGTTTTTGTGTGTGCTGTATTCTCCCCGAAGCTCATTTTATTTGCTAAACATTTCTTAAAACAGTTATTTAAAGAATATCAACAAACACGGGAATGACCCATTTATTCACACGACTACGTTACTATTATTAGTATATTTTTCTCCAAAAGTATCCTAGTTATTTAATTATTTGCCTTAATGCAAGGTATAATCCAATATATTGCAAGTCCGTGCTTGGCAGTTACAATATGTTGGATAATATAAACTTCAGGTTTTTTTTTTTTTTTTACATAGCACTGCCCTTGTGTACATCTATGTTTAGAACCTACATGAAAATACCTCACAATTTACCTGTAAAAGGTTCATTGACAGAAAAAATGCTCTGTCTCATACATTATTCAATTAGCATGCTTTACTAAGCAACAAGCCAAAAGAAGTGCATATCAGCCTCAGTGACGACAAGTGATTTATTACACACACACACACCTTTACTCACTAGTTTTGCTTTCGCGAGAGCGGTGTGGATGGCTTGGCCTTAAGGAGGAAAGATGGTGTGTAAGACACTGGGACATTTGCTGACCTGAAAGGTTTTTGTTAGAGGCAGAGAATTTTTATGACCTGACTCTACAGCGAGGAGTTTTGAATATGACAATGTCTTACTTATTGCTGACAGCTAGAGAAAAGATACTTGCTCCTCACTGCTGCGATCTTTCTGGCTTAATATGTAAATTCCTGCAGTAGGAGCCTGTGCTGTTACATTATGGACAATTTAAACATTATGAATAGAATATTTCTTAATATAAAAGACAGAGAAAAGCGTTAGATCGGCAAATATTTGATATCTTTTGCTTGATGAGTGACTGAAATGTTGGGGATTAGTTTTCTGTTTGTCTGCCTATAGTTTCAGCACTATCTAAGCTTGTTGGGGTTACACATTGATATGCATATCAACGTCAAGGTGGCATATTTACTGTAAGCAGTGGTCAATCATTAAATCAATTTTTAAGATTCAAAATATATAAATATGTTTTATTCAATATCAAAACAGATCTGTCACAGTACATGTTTGCTATACGTTGATAAATATGCATGCTAGAAATGGTGACAAAGATTTATTTTTTAGACCAAAGTTAGTTGTTTGATAAAGAGTATCTTTTCAGCTCTGTATTTAAATGTGCATTTAGTAGGCCTAAATCATTGACACTGACATAATAGCTGTTAAAGGTAATACAATTGCAATGCCATAATGGAACCTACACAAACGTTGGCATCATGCTCTCATTTCACACCACAACATGATAGTTAATGATGCATGCACGGCATTATGCTAGTTTGGCTTCACATTGAGGCCCTGTGGCCGTGACCTGTTAGGTCACGCACTGCTCCTTTGACCGTTTGTTGAGATGATTTGAGGACTGAAAGGATAAGTATTTTTTTTATGGATGATCTGCTGTATAAAAGTAAATTTTGATAAATTATGCAAAACTGCATTGTGTTATGTTATTAGCTTTGTAAATAGAGTTAATAATTCTGATATCCACTTGAAATACCACTTAACTAAATGTATGGAGTGCAGGTTAGCGCGTTGTTGATGGAAGTCGCTGGTCATGGGTCTGTCTTGACAGATGTTCCTGACATTTTTCTCCATGCTACTCATTTCTGACTATTATTGCTAGTGTTTGCTATAAGTTGTGTATTAAATTTGGCAGCCACATCAAGTGTTTAGTTGGAAGCACATCAAACATAGCTATTTTTCATGCCAAGTGCTGGCTACTGTTTTATATGTTATTCATTTTTGATAAAGTTGAACAACGTGATGAATGGTGCATGCACAATGCTTTTTGATTTTCATCTGCAGATTTTTTGGTAGAATGTGGTTTGTGATATTACTTCAACATGCCCAAGAAAGCATCAGTTGTGGGCAGTGTTGGGGAAGTTACTTTGAAAAAGTAGAGTTTGCTCGTTACTCTTTACTTCTTTAAAAAGTAATCCGCTGCTTTGCTTAATTACCCCCTATCGGAAGTAATTTTTTACGTTACTTGTTACTTTTATGTCAACTTCAGGTGTCTCTGGCAGAGACTGAAGTTAATTAAAAAAAACTATCTTTGACCATAAAGTAGGGCTGGGCAATATATTGATTTTGTATCAATATCGCGATATAAGACTAGATATCGTCTTAGATTTTGGATATCTTAATATTGTAATATGGTTTACAGCTGAGAAGGCAGTGTTGCTTTCAAATCTGTCCCTGGGAAAAGTAGAGTTACATCAAATTTTTAGTAGTAGCGCGTTACACTTCTTTTTACCTAAAAAAGTTACGTTACTGTAACGCAACACTGGTTGTGGGGGCAGCTGATTGCCTCTACAGTAAGCATATTAAATAAATCAACGAGGATATGACATCCTGCTATACAAGTAAAGCAACAAAAGAGTTTAATTCTTTGTTGCATTGAATACTCACTGTGTACATACATTTGTATACACTTATAAAATAGTTTTGCTTTTGTATGAAATTGTATTAACAGATGCTGTCTATTTTGTCTTATTCCCTCACAGAATGGCACGAAGAAATCCTGGGACTTCATGCGAACCCATGACAGGTAAAACAAATTTTATTCTCTACTGTTGGATGGAAGCTGTGCTCCTATCTACTCCTATACACACACACACACCCACCCACACACACACACACACACACACACATTGCATGGCACTGTCTTTGCGGGGACTCGTCATTGGCATAATGCATTCCCTAGCCCCTTACCCTAACCTTAACCATCACAACTAAATGCCTAACCCTTACCCCACCCTGATCATAAAGAAGATGGTACAGCTTGCTAGTGAGCTGTCAAAACCATTTTCCCAACAAATGAAACCAGCTTACTCAGGATGGGTTGTAAATATTGATTTAGAAGGAAGAAGTCTAAAACAGAGTAAAGTTTGGTTTGCATAGCCAAGACTCTATTCTTTGTTTTGCTTGTTTTTTGTGTGTCCTCTTACCTGTAGCCATTATTAACACCTCTCACCCATGGTACTTATATATTTTCTCAAGCATCTTTAAATGATGCCAAATACATTCAGACAGTCGGACCAAAACAGACCTTGTTTTTTGGAAACCGGCGCCTTGTTATTCTACTTGGCAATGGCTATAAATGTCTTGAGCTTCACAGGGGGCACTGTAAGAGAAATATCACACATTTGTGTCAAAACCCCAGTTCCTACTTCCCGTTCTGCCCAGGGTACCATAATGCCCTGAGGTAAGTCTCAGGTCATTTAAGCCCTCTTTCCTCCACTTCTAACCCCAAAGAGAGGTCCCTGTGAAAAATAGTTCCACTGAGACAAAAGCAGTAAACCTCAAACATGTACTTCCTAAAGAAAATAGCCCGGGGGAACACCCAGCTTTACCCCAGGTGGAAATTCTGCCAAAGTGTTATTCCCCCATCTACCTGTATTCAAAGGATCCAGGATTGTTTTGCATTTTTGTTTAAGTGTGCATAACATTATTTTTCTTAGCAAGACAACACTTCTTGTCATATTTCAGGAGCACTAGAAAAACATTATGGAAGATAGATTTGTGTGGAACATGCTATAAAATATCCAAACAAAGATAGTCCTTTGCTTGTTCTTTAAATGCTTCCAGTGATCAGTTTGTCCTGAGATGCTTTTTTGTAGGTTGTGAAACCCAAATTACTGTCCCTTGTAGTTAAAGGACAGTAATTCGGCTGTAAGTTTCACAAACATTCACCTGCACCAGGACTTGTGATTACTCATTAGTTGGTAATTTGTAAGTGGCAGGATAGTTAAATGTGGGTCTGTATGCTTTGTTGATTGTGGCCATTCAGATTTTTGACACCATCCATTCATTCTCCACCACTTATGTGGTTATGGGACCACTGAGAACATAGTAATCAAGGTGGGCCAGGTTTTTTTACTCCCCAGCCGTGTCCTTTAGCTTTTTCCTTTGGATTCCTAGGTTTTCGCAGGCCAGAATACTTTCAAAGGGAATTGTCTAAAAGCATCCTAATCATATACCAAACCACTGAGTTTTGCTCCTTCCAACTTGAAGGAGCAATGGTTCAACTCCAATCCTCCTTCCGGGCTAAGGACTCATCTTTACGTACTGGGTGAGGAGTGTGAAGGAAACTTCTCTTATTGTGGACACTTTCATCCTCAATCTAATTTATTTTAATCTACTACACAGAGCTCATGGTCATAAGTGAAGCCCTAGAGGGTAGATTGGTATTGCTGCACACCAATCAGCTCATTGATCTCGCACCACATCTTATCCTCATCATGCAATACTGGAGGGACTGGAAATCGGTAAATCACCTATTTGTTTTAAATCTCATGTCCCAGACCCAGTGTCCCACTGGGAGTTCCTGACCCTCAATCGCCCTAGTGTGCACTAGAGGTCACAGCCTGATGAGGCCAAACTGCATCATTGGCAAAAAGCAGAGATTCAATATTCAAGTCTCCACCCACCAAGAACTTCCTTCACTAACTGCCACGAGTGCAGATCATCCAAGATGTCTCCAAATCTACAAAAATACATGAAAGCTGGATGGGAAATCTCCCATTGCTTTGTTTTTTGACACCTATGTGTTTATGAGAGTGTTTGCATACTGGTGCTTGTTATAACTGTAAGTAACATTTAATGACAGCTGGTAATTTTAGTCAGCAAGACATTTAAGAGGCCATGGACATGTTCATTTTTATGTCTGAGATCTTGTTGTGGTCCTGCTCATTTATTTGTTCACTTTCATGCCTTTCACTTTAAAGAGTTTCATTATGTATGTTTGAGTATTCATCTATCCCTAGCCAGCTAGTACATGTTGATTAGAGGATGGATACCCAACCCGAGCCCGACGGGACCCGACGGGCCGGGCCGGGTTCGAACTGATTTTTAGAAAGGATGCTCGGGTTCGGGTCGGGCTCGGTCACATCAGCGCGATAAGGCATTGAACATTTTTTTGTTACCGCATCTCTTATTGGGGCGGCTTATCAATACAGGTTAAGCAAGGTATTTATTTTACTCAGATTTACTGACATAATCCCCCACATATGATGTTAATAAAAGCGGGCTTTCCACACAAACAAACGTACATGTGTCATTAGTATGAGAAACAAATGCGATTTTAACTGTGTCGGGCTAGGGTCGGGCTCGGACAGAAATATCTTAATGCCTGTCGGGCTCGGCTCGGGTTCGGTTACTGCTCTGTCCGACGTGGGCCGGGCTCGGACAGAATAATCCGGCCCGATCCGCACTGTAATGTTGTTGGTACACATTATTTTGTGTTTCACGTCTGGTATTAGTTTGGAAACAGTGTAACAGAATCAGTTTATTTCCCACTGGTAGGTTTTAAAAAAGTTTTTAGGGAATCTCAAAGATGATTTAAAAGAAAATAAGATTTGCATTTACCCACAATTAAAGGGATATTTCACCTCTGGAGAGGTGAATATGTGTTAAATTGGGTTATTTATGTAGTAGAAATGTAAAAAAAAAATTATGAAGTTTGTGCTTTCTAGAACAAGAAAAGCAAAAGTATTTTTGGCTCATGTGGATGAAAGACAACAACCTCCCAGAATGCACTTGCTTCACTTCCCTACAAGTCCACTCCCAAGCCATCCCTAACGAAAACAGACAAAATAGACAGTTAAGTCAACTAAAATGTGTTTTACCTGGCCTAAAAATGCCCAGAAGCCATTGTTGTTGGTCATGTCCAGCACCATTACATCAGTTCTGGTATGAGAAGATGGATTATTTAGCACCCAATTATTTCCTTGTACAACAAGGAGCTGATGGAAGTGTTAAGTGTCTTAATATCATAAGCTTTGCTGCACAACCTTAGTCCTGCTCCTCTTGTGTCTGGCATAACCTAGTTTTCCCGCTATCTAGCCATAAGCCCCACAGAGAAAGCTTAACCGTGCATGAAAAGTCCTGAGCGTCCGTTTAGCCTGCTTCTTGGTTTAACCATTAGGGCATTTTTCTTCAGCGGGAAGCTGTAGAACAGCTGTAATGGTGTGGAACAGCACAACAAGAGCCAGGCGTGCTTCAGGGGACAGCTTCCATGCCTCAAGCCTGTGTATTCCACTTTTAGCCCAAATCTACCACATTATCTTATCCATCATCCATTCTTCTACTCTACGGTGATACGCTATCACCCCTGCATGACTGTCTTTCACAGCTGTAAGGTGTTCGCAAAATATGAGAATCCCATCTTTAAATGTGGTGGCTACTCTCTTTGGCATGATCCACAGAGGGAAGAAGTGATGGAGGGATGTGGATGAATAAGTGATAGAGGTTTCTTAGCTGGCTGAGTCCAGATACAAGGCCCATTTTTTGCCCAAATGTATAGATGTGTTAACATAGGCTTAAATTCCCAAAAGCATGATTTTAGTCCCAGTCTGTGTGTTTATGATCACCAGAGCCTTAAAATGCTTGACGCCCGTGTCAGCTGACATTCTTACATGTTGTTAGAATAGAACTGAAATAAATAGACGTTGGACTTTAAATATCCGTATTGTAAGCAGATATTAAATCATTATCAGTCCAGGCGCTGTAGCTACACGTAGAAACAAGTTGTAGCAATATCCTATAATGTCCTCTCACCATGGGAAAGACAGGGCAGGGCTTCCTGCCGCCTCAGACACATCCGCTTTCCCAACACCGACCCCAGGCCTCAAGTCTCCACTGGCAGCGCTCACACACAACACAACAGTGAACCACCTGTGTGTATACAATTCACTGGGTGCCAGTGGTGAAGCATATCACACCGACCTTCCTTCTAATTTGTCTTCACATCCTGCTTGTTGAAAGTCATTGTTTAAATCTGGAATTATGTATTAATTAATTAGTGTTCCATTTTGCAGGGATTTTAGTTTCAGTAGTTTTTTTAGTTTTATCTTGCTTCAGCATTTAGTCAATCACACATTTAAGATTTTCATCAGATAGTGTAATACATAACTTTTACATAAAATTCAGTTGACAAAAGTGGTAAGTGTTTAGGGCAACACTGCATTATTTCATGCACATAACGCATACGGGACGTGCCATACATACAGTTGTTGTCAAGCTGACGCAGTTGTCGGCTCCCCGCTTTGCGTCAGGCCGTACAACGCCCCTCGGCTGTGATACAATTACAATCATATTGTGCAGCGTCGCTGGGAAATAGGATAGTGGTGTATCTTGATACAGGATGCGCCTGGAGTATTGGTTAGCATTAAAACAACGGGCAGGGGTGTTTTGACATGTGTTATACAACCTTTATATTTTGTTAGAATTTAGCCCCTTGTTCATACTTTAATTTCAGGTAGTTTAGTCAGACTTTTAAGCCTGTATTTTGAGCCCAAAGTATGCTGTCCACGTATGCGTTGCCACAAGGGTCCATGTGACCTATATTTCCACCAACGTCCAGTGGCCCAGTTTTTGGATATCTGCCCTTTTAGTTTCTGTCCAATAGGAACTGTCCATTAGGAATTGTCCAATAGAAAGATAAAGTAGACGGGACATGGTATTCTGATTTAGAGTTTCAGTTAATGGTTAGCATGTCCATTCATCTTAATATTTTTGTCATTTTTGTGAAAGGGGCTTGTCCTTGTTGTTTCTGGTGTTTTCTTATTTTGTCAGGCTGATCTGAAAAAACGATTCAGATTCAGATATCTAGAGTACTTCTGGACCCACCATCCCAAAATGCTGGATGTTCCTCAGACATTTGTTTTAACAATGTTCGACCCCTACTCCTATCTTTTTCGATAACTTGTGGTTTTTAAAAAGCTGATCCAGCCATGACCTGTTGCTCCCCTTGGCACACATTCTCCTTAATGCTGGAAAACATTACCATGATGTATGAAAAGGGATTTAAAATAAGAAAAAGTTGCATGATTTTACTTAAACATGACATTTTTCTCTCTTTACCTTTAGTGTATCAGTGCTGATCTTCAACACCAGCTCACACTGTTTTGTCCTTGTCAAGCAGTTCCGCCCAGGTATGTTTTAACCGCACCAAGCAGGAGACTTTCTCTGTGCTCTGTAATCTAGTTAATTCATTTTCTTCTTGTCCCCCAGCTAGATCTAGATTGCTGGATATCCTGTGGGCACTTTCACTAAAAAGGCAGCACATTACAATCCTTGTTTATTCTACTGGATCTTAGTAACAATGCACACTCATAAATAGACCCCAAGAGGCCCTGTTACAAAGCAGCCTAACCTCCTTTGTTAGAAGTCGCCAGGGACTGTTCCACACCACAGTGTGCTAAATTCAAGGAAGTCTGGGCATTGATATTTCTTTTTCCTCTCCTCTCTCATTGCTGTTCTAAAAAAAATCCTTTATCTAAAAGAAATCAGTCTGTCCACAACTCTAGAATGACATTTGTTTTTTTTACGGGGAGTGTACGATGTGTTTGTCAGCTTATTGGTATTGAACAATAAATGTTTAGCCTCCACTATAAAAAAAACTTTGTAACGTTGTGATGTCACAACTATACTAAATATAGGTAGAAAGTGCCGCTACGGTGTTGCTACAGTCATTCCACGGCTAAAATGACTGTGGAAAGACTCCGACAGCGCTGATGCAGAAGACCTGGAAATGCTTACCAATCAAAGCAGACTGGGCTTTTTCAGGAGGGGGGGCTTAAAGAGACAGAGACAGAATAATGTTGTTTTAACATCAAAGCAAGTAATCCTGTTCTTTTGGAAATAGATGAGATAGATGAGCATAATAGGTGCCCTTTAATTATTTAATCATAGTCTATAAAATGTAAGAAAAGAAAATAGAACAATTTTCAGCAGCCCAAGGTTCAACATCTTAAAATACTTTTCTTTTATCTGACCAACAGTCCAAAGCCCCAAAAACTGCAAATCCAGTTGAAGAGGTGGTAGTAATTCAATGAAAATTGCCCAAAAGGAAATTTCTTTAACATGTACAGTATATATTTTCTCATCCTTAATTTTAAGTCTTTGTTAAAAAAATGTTTTTGAACGGTGTAAATTGATTAGATAATCAAAAATGTGATGAGAATCATTTCAGGGATAATAATATTTTCTGTCTTTTCCACCACCAGCTGTATACATGTGTGAGTGGGAAAGGATCAAGACGCAGCCGCCTAAGTCTGCTGAAAAAACTGAGGAGGGGGCCTCCGAATCCGCCGCTACAGCCCCCGAGTCTCCGGAGGGCCAGTCGGCCTCAGAGGGGGAGAGCTCTTCTCAGTGGCCCCCGGCTTCAGCGGGCGTCACCTATGAGCTCTGTGCCGGTCTGGTGGACAAACCCGACCTATCTCTGGAGGAGATCGCCCGGCAGGAGGTGCTGGAGGAGTGCGGCTACGATGTGCCTGCTTCTAAACTGAAGAGGATTACTTCCTACAGGTTAGCTGATTGCAGTAGGAAATATCTTAGATGAAGTTAAAGTTAAGAAATACTATTTGTAAATAAAGTTGACCGAGGCCTTTTACTTACAAACGGCACATTCCCAACACAAAAATGTTTTAGGACAAGGATTTTTATTGTCTTTGGAATATCTGCTTTAGTCACACCCACTGGATTTCTCGTCGTTTAACAATTAATATCCTGAGATCTTTTTTGATATCCTTTTCATTAAAAATTTCTGAACCTCATTGAGTTCACTCAGCAGTAACCCACATTTGCAGATTTGTTTCCATTTTTTTCAATTCAATTCCAGCAATTAAATTCCTTTTTTTTAAAGTGATAGTCCATTCCAAAGGTTTTATCCATCAAACACTCACCCCAGCAGAGTAGAACAGCTCTTCATGGATGAGTATAATATATTTTTACAGTCCACTGTCAACAACTGTACTCAGGATGTAGACTGGTTCCAGACCTCCTCCTCCTTTGAATCGCTACCCACTCAATCGCCAGGATTTTTTGAGCAATTCAGCTGGGTTTGGTGTTGTTTTTGGGTGGAGTATTGCTTTAAATGTAGCTTTCTCAATGTCCACTAAACACGATGCACCCAAATGTAAAGCATTCACTTGATATAAATCCAGAGAAGTAAGAAAGGAAGAACAACTACAACTGCTGAGTTTATGTAAGTGAGCTGGAAAGCAGCATTCATCTTTGTCAACATATTATTAGCTTACTCTATCTTGACATAGACACAGAAGTTTCAAGTTCCAGGAGATGAACAGTCCCACATTAAACAGCAGCAGCTGGACACCTTTGACTGACAGCTCTTATAACTGTGCTTTTGATTTGACTTGAACACCTCCTCCGACTTTGTTGGTGTTGTCTATGGCGGTTGTTATGTGTGGGCTGCTTCCATTAAATAGATGGGTATCACCTTAACCCTCAGGACCCCTATGAGGGTGGTTTTGACTGCAGCGCATGGTGTGGTGAAGTTCTGTGCTAATAGTAGGCAGCCTGAGGTCAGTTTAGTTTAGATGGCAAAGAAGCTCCTGGAAAATCCTGGTGTACATGTGTGTTGTTTAGCATTCAGAGATCGAATTCTAAGCAACTGGGGGCTAGGAATAAAAATAAAAATACAAATAAAACGTGGGATTTAACAAGGCAGGTAAGGTCTTAACCCTCATATTGTCCTCGGGTCAAATTTGACCCGTTTTCAGTTAAAAAATATTAAAAAACTCAAAGCACTCACAACATTAAAAAAAGGGACAAAAATGTCAGAAAAACTGATCAAGTGATATTTTTCATGGTTGACGGGAAGACAACAAAAGGGTTAAGAAAGACACTATCAAGTTGGATTATGGGAACTGTAGGGTCCATGGTTTTAGGATCTTGAGCCATAATAGAGACTAAAACTCAGGGTATTGCTGTCTCTGCCACACAAATTTTGTAATGTAATTTTAATAAGCAAAGTCTCTTGCAAGTCTCCTATTTAATGGAATTGGCATCTTAAAACACTGATTCATTTGGAGAAAAAAGATATCCCTAAAAGTAAGGCTTTCTTTTGGCACCGGTAGTTCCGGTTATCTTTCCCAGTGTTAAAGTTGTTTCCTGATATCCAGCAAAGTGTAAAAATGTGATAAATAATTGCAAACATACTACACCTAGATACCAATTTACTATTTTGTTACCTTATTTCCCCCCCTTTACAGGTCGGGCGTAGGTGTAACAGGTGCCAAGCAGACCATGTTTTACGCCGAGGTGTCTGACGACAACTGTGTGAGCGCAGGTGGAGGTGAGCCAAAGGAGGGAGAGCTTATCGAGGTGGTCAAAGTCCCGCTGCATGAGGCCATGACGTTTGCCTACGACGAGCGTATACCCAAAACCATGGGCGTCATATTTAGTTTCATCTGGTTCCATAATAACATGTCTCCCAAGTACAAGATCTCCACCAATGTGTAACTAGTATTAACCAACCCTCTTTATACTGTTTATTCCAAATTAGATCAAACACAGGCCCAGCACATCCACACTTCCCCACATGGCTCTTCATCCTGTATTGCCTTTTTGCTTATTGGTACATGATGAAAGGTGGGCCCCTTGTCTCTTTGCCAACAGGTATCTTTAGGTTTTGTCCCGTTTACCTTTTTGAGGTAACATGTTTTCATGTGGTCTTAATATTTTGTCATAAAACAAATTTGCCATAGCTAGTTGTCACTGGCACATTTATCTCTTCTTGATGATTTTTTTTAAAGTCTGTTAATCATTTCATTTACTTTGCCATCTGTTCTAAATGGCTGCATATCACTGATTTCCTTCGCCTGCCCTTGATTAAAGGAATACTCCACTGCTTCAGTGTAGGCTCTTGAATGTTACTTGTATTTATAAAAATAGGATAGTATTTTAAATACACCTGATACTGGCTAAGAAAAAGCCATTTATCAATCTGCTTTCAAGCGAATTCCAACCTGTTTCAAGCATTCCTACAACACCCAGCATTCATTACAAACTCTGTGATGCTGACCAGCAGTGTGATGCGCGGGTTAGCCTCGGTTTGCTAACATTTTAGCAAGTTAATATTTGCATTGGAGTTGATGCAAACAGTTGCCTAACAAAGTGTGTCAGTGGACATCTGCATTTAAAATGACAATACACATCATATGAACTATAGCTATCTTTTTGCACTGGTCATTACTTGAACCATTAAAGATATAGATAAGGTAAAAAAAAAGCAAAATGGTGGAGTATTCCTTTAATCCGTGATCCAGTAATGCAAAAACTATGCTAGTCAATGGTGGGGTCTTGCAACATTTGAGGTGTTCGGTGTGTTTTACCCACCACTTGTTCAAGCATGCCTCAGTTTATTTCTCTAATCCACAGCCTTTAAGCAATACTTATCATAGTAACCCGTGCTAAACTATCACTCAGTGTCAATGGTAGAAAATCTTTACAAAGTCAAGCCAGTGGACATATTAGCAGGCTTTTTCTTCTACAGGTGAAGTTAGGTAGTCTCACACATCACCTAAAAAGCATTCAGCTATCCATCCCTGCACCAAGGGCCTAATCTTGGTTATCAATTTGTCATTTTTCTCAAGCACAACCCTGCAATGAGTCACCGCTATTTGGCCTGCAACATGTCAGTGAACAGTACTGATGAATTGTTTTCTCTCTTTTGCAAACTTTGAAATACATTAGAGGAGACACTGTATAAAGGCTAAATCCTACATTTGTGTCATCATTTTTGTTACTCTCATTTCTAGAGTTCATTTTAAACGGTTACATTTTGAACACATTAACACCCTTGGTCATAATTCATTTCGGCGGTTCTGTGTCGTAAATCTCGGATTGTCATTAACACGCAAACCTAATCTCACAAAGTGAATCTCAGCAGCAGTTTGCCAAAATCTCAGGTCCATATAGTCAAAGTTTTGGTCATATTCAGGGTGGATCTCTGGATGTGATGATGACCAGCATTTTATTATATTATTATATTTCAAAATCACTTGCGGTAGGCAGCAACGTTCTTACTATATGTTAGTATTTTTCTTCATTCCAAAAGGGCTGCTACTTCATTTAATAATCAACATGTAAAAAAGAAGAAATTCCCCCACCTTGTAGTTTTCCTAAAAATATGCAAGTTTTGAAGCAAAATTATACTATTTTTAGAAAATGACTGCTCACTTAAAACACATCTCATTATTTATACATGATTACAGGTAGATCATTAGAAAAGTACTCTTCTGGGTGCACCTGCAAAGTTTTGAAGTATGTGAGTAAAAAATATAGTGAGTACAAATATAATGGTTATTTAACAAGAAAAAAGGACCGACCAGAATAACTTTGTTGATTTCAAGATTAAATGAGAAAGTGCTGTATGTTAGAGTTCTTTGAACATATTGGAGGTGAAATCTTAAACCTGTTTTATTTAACAAAAACAAAAGCTAGTCCCCAATAAAACAACCTACTGTTGATGCATTTGTCTAAACTGACAATCAAATATGAACATTTGACTTCTTTTACCCATAAAACCTTGTGTTTTTTTTGGTCATTTCCATTGGTTTGTTAGGTGTGTATGTACCTTTCCATCCTAAATCTCACAGAGGTTCTCACAGTTTCAGGCACATCAACGCAGTTATCTGGTGCTGCTTGGTGTCTTATTTTTAACATTTCAAACATTTTTATCTGCACATAACAAAGTGATGAATTTGAATCAACCAAACTAAATATGTGTTACACACTGAGTCAACTATTCTCTCCCAGGTCGTGTAGGAATATATGCAGAACCAGCAGGCCATAGTTATCTCCCCCTACATTGCTCTCATTGAGCTTCTTTGTCCTTCCGCTCATCAAAGATCATTCCTTGATGTAGGATTTTATATGTTTGCTCAAACTGCTTGAATCATTTAAATTTGGTTTAATTTCTTTGCAAAAGGAAAGACGACTCATTTACGTAATTGATTTACATTCTTACAAATTATCACCGAAACCAGATGTCCAACACTAAATCACACTCTCTGTGTTGTTGATATCGTTTATAAATTTGGATGCAATATTTCAAACATATACAAAACTACAGGATGTATCTACTTTATGTTCCTTTATTTATCAGTTTGGAAAGAAATTGGAAGCACGTTTTGGAAACCCATGAAATGACCAATGGACAACTTATGTGTAGAGTAAATTAAAAAAGAATACACATTGTAACACTAAATGGAGTTTTAAACAATATTCTCTTAACAACTTAAATTTCTTTTCGTCTTTTTTTTTGTTAAAGCTTTCTTCAAGTTATATTGTTGGCACATGATCCTCATTAGGTCCTCTACCCTCCTTATTTCCTCCATCTTCTTCCATGTGATCTTTTCTTTAGTCTTAAATTGAATAAGGTCTAGGTGAAGTTTAATGGAGAACCTTATTAAAGGATTCCCAATGGTGCTCAGTTTTCCATCCTATCTAGTATGAGATGAACCCATCGTGGAAAACAATGAACATGGTCACTTTTTGTCTTGAAATAACTCATTAGAAACGTATTTGTTGCCCACATTTAAAATAGGTTAGCCATAATCATTTTTTTTTAAATCTCTTGTGTATTTATAAAGAAATCTGTTTGCTGAAATGAGGCCAACTGCTTCTGATTTGGCTTGATTTAAAATGTGACAAAGCCATCTTAACTTATAAGGCCAGTCTGTAACTTCATGTGCCTGTCAAATGTGGAGAACTGCCACGTGAATTCTCTTGGCTGAAATAGTTTTTCTATTTGAGGAAAGTTAGAGCAAAAACACAAAGGCTTTTCTTTGCCTTTTCCGTTGGCTTGTCACTGTGGGCGGCATCAGCCAACAAACCAACCCCGGTACATATTTCTCCACACTTTCCCTCCAGCTGTTAACTGGAAGTCGAGTGCATTTAGGGAACATCACAGAAGACATCCAGCAGCCTTAATCATTGACAAAACAAAAGTGGCAAAACAATAGATGGCAGCTGCAAGTGGGAGGGATCAATTCTAACGTCTGAAGATGTTGTGATTTCATCTTGCTTGTTGCAGAAAATTCAGTTGCCAAAAGACATAACCAGCGTGGCAGCACTTCAGGTTCAGCTGGTTCAGCCAGCTTCTCTTTATAGGCAGTAAAAGATATGATGGAAAGATCAATTTACTTTTATTCCGCCTGTGGAGTCGAAACTCACGAGTTGATCTGTTTTAGACCTCCAGTCTATTTTATACTATTTTTTATTAGTTTTTATAAGCTATTCAGATGTGACTGGCTATGTTTTTATAATCTAATTTAGTTCTAAACCTATGTGTTTGAGGCCAAACACTGAACTCTGATATGGTCGACTTTATTCTAATGGAAGCCATGTAAAGGTCGGTAACACTGGTGATTGGCAGTGTTCTTGGAGAACTTAAAGATAAAAGTTCAACCTTTTAGAAAATCTTATTTTTTAGTTTTTTTGCTGAGAGTATTACGACAATATTCATAACACTCTCCGTACGGTGAATATAAAACTACAGCCAGTAGCTGGCTAATGTAGCTTAGCATACAAACTTAGCCTGGCTCTGAGAAAAGGTTACAAAATCTGCCTACCCGCACCTCTAAAGCTCAGTAATTACCACAAAAAAGTGTAAAAATTACCTCTTTTTTTCCGTCAGGGATCAATACCAGACTTGGCTGGGACCAGTAAATGCTTTGGTTGCCTGGCAACAGATCCTGGCAAAGAAAAGAATTAACAAATAACGCCTTGTGAAGCAAAGAAGCATCTCTTTTAAACTTTGGTTTTTGTAAGGATTAAACAAGATAGGCCTACAATTAATTAATTAGCTTTAGCTGTTAGCTTTTGGCTAGTTGTTTCTAGTCTTTGTGCTAACCTATGCTAAACGGTTGCTGGCTGTAGTATCATATTTACTGTACAGCCATGACAACGGTATCAGTCTTCTTATCAAACTCTCGACAAGAAAGCAAATAAGTGTATTTCCCAAAAATGTTGAATTAAACCTTTAAGTCTCCCACCGCGCAACAAGCCCCTCTACGACAAAAATAGAAGCACTTTTGACAGTCCAGAGTGAGGTTGCAGACTGTGCCACTGGTAAGCCATATGCTACTTCTATTAAATAAATCACTAATATATGAGGTTTTTATTGGTTGTATAATTCATTATTTCCTATGCTGGATATCAACCATTAGCCCAGCATTGGACGTTTCTACCTCCATCACTCAGGCACACAGCGACAATATGTTGTGTCCGTTTGCTTGGTTCTAAGGCGCTGACATATCAAATTCTCAGCAACATGTCAGAAATGTCAGCACTCAGTTGATCTCTGTGACTGAATACTTCATTCATAGGTACCAGACTTTTATAGATGTACCCCCATGGCTATGCTGTAGTTGCTTCTTCAACTGTGATCCTTTTTGTTCTGTTAATGGTTTGTGCACTGTTTGACAATTTCTTACTGTATTTTCAATAATCATGAGCTGAGAAACCGTTAATCATGAACATGTTTTTTAAAGGTGCTATGTGTAGTATTCTCTAATTACTTTTAAATTGTAACTTGAGCCATTGATGTGGCAGTTTAAACATGATCTACTCAATCTTGCTTTGTTGGCGAAGGCACTTTTGATTTTGGATAGAGTCGGTCGCGTTTGCTTCTTAGTTGGCAGACTGGTAGCTGAATATTCAGAAGCAACACGGGGAAGATAATCAGATCTGCTGCTGTCATGCTGTTCATGGTGACTTGTGAAAGTGTAGCACATGTTCTGTTAGGTAATGTAATATTCAGTGAAAATTCTACACATAATACCTTTAACTGAAAGAAGTATTATGATGTTTTCATAGTAAAAACCCGAAGAAATTTGTCCAATTGTGATTTTTTTTTTAAATTTATTTCTGGTGTCTTTCACTGAATTTGTGTTTTAAGAAAAATATTTTCTGGAGAAAAAAAAAAGTACAAACATGAACATTGCAGTTTTACGAATTTATCATGTATTTATTCTTTATTAAAATTGTATACTCATCGTGGGCAGTGTTTTCTGTAAAGTTTCAATTTTGTTAATTTATTACACGTTAAATATTAAAAACGTTTAAAACATGACACTTGGTACAAACATACGGTACATATTTAAATATGATACTTTGCATGTGCACTAACTGTGTTGGATTAAACTGCATTAAGTTTAAATAAAATGGGTTTGATGCCCAAAACTTAATTCTTTTGTTCTGTAATTATTGTATCACTTCCCTTTATAGGAGTTAAGCAGAAGGCTACAGTTACTACAGAATAAGGTTGGTGGTATAAAAGTGAGTTGCAGAAGTATCATTGAGTTGAGGTAGAAACAGCCCACTCTTTTTTGGTCGCTAAAATGTATTTGCAGGTTGTAATAGAAGGGGAGTAAAGTATTACATTTGGCTCTTGAGTCTGGCACAGGTCCCCTCATTAATAAAAGAATATTCCGATTGGACCACACTTGACATTAACTCCCCTATTTAGTATTTATAAACAGTATATTAAACTTCAATAATCGCTGTATAACACACTATAATGTAGCTGTAAACCGATTTAGGTTTATCAATGTGTCAACAGCTATAACCACTGCAAACAACAAGTGGAGGCTCTTGTAAGAACAGAAAATAAATGATAATGTAGTAAAGCACAGTTGTTATAACACAAAATATGTCTTCATAAGACATCACAGAAGAAGCCAAATATATATAGAATGCCTTTAATGCATCTGGCACATTCTTACCATAACTTCCTGAAAAAGGCTGAACACATTGAAGCTGATTTTTATATTATACTATTCAGAATGTGGCAGATGTATTAAAGGCATTTTATGCATATGTTTTGTAAAAGACAAGTCTCGGCTTCTTCCTTGATGTCTACTGGATTTGTTCGTGCCCCCTTCCAAAGAGCACTGCCTTTTTATCACTAATTCCAAGAAGCTCTCCAATCTCTTTGAATCTTCAAGTCTTCATAAGTTGACAAATATGGTCCAATAATAGACAGATCTTTGTCATTATATCTGCTTACAACAACATTATAGGGTATTATTAACTGTTTAATGGTTGCACACTGCTGGGGGACTTAAACTAGTGTTTGCATTAAGTGGTGAAACAGTTGACTTCACTTCCATAGGAAACTGAAAGAACAGAAATCACCAATTACTCTGTGATTGACTAACTATCCACAGCACTCTACCTGCTGCTTACATGAATCTGTCAGCGGCCCGCTGATTCACATCATCTCTCTTAAGCAAACATCCTGATTAGAGATAACCCTGAGCAAATGTAAATTCTACAGACCATCTAGATGGGCATGTTGATTTATGGTTTCCTAGAAATGAAATGAAAGCAGGGGTTCTCACATTTAGCTGGAGAGAAAATAAAAGCTGCTGGACTGTAGAGATGATTTTATCTAGCAGAGGTGTGTATGAGCGCCAGTGGAAGGACACCCTAACTACATTTTCTTTATCTCACAGTTAATGTTACAAAGACAAAAATGACTCGTCAAACTGCACATTGAGAAGAGAAGTCTTTGTCATTTTATTTTACTTATCAATAATCAACAGTCTAATATTTGCTTCAACTTTATCGGTAAAACTTGTCTGCCAAGCATGACCATTTCTATATCACTTTCACTATGTGTGCTTTTCTTTCTTTTTTTAAATGCCAACACCACACATCTGTTGCGATCTTAAAAGCATGTTGCTTGGTAACAAAATGACAACAGGTCACGCTTATATTCGCCCTCTTACTTTAGTATCAGACCACTCTTCTCTGGTAATGTCACTCTTGCAAAGAAGCACATTATGGACCAACCAGATTAGATACTTGACAGGTTTTTATTTCATTTTCATGTATAGCTTTTGACCTTGATGACATTAACAAAGAGAAGAAGAGAATCGTTTAGCTCTCTGCTTCTCTGCTGAGTAGTTCTGAAACGCGAGTTAGTTGTGTTGATATTGTGAAGTTGAATGCAGGGTATCGGCTTAAAACGTCTTCAGTTGTACATTTACATGAATATTAGGGGTCACTTTAAGGTCCTAGATTTGGGGTTTGACAATTACTTCTTACAATGAATGTAGAGGGATCTGATTCTAGAGTAATGTTTTTTTTCACTTTTGACATTTTGGGACATACTCCTACATGCTTTTAGGAGCCATTTGTAATGAGTGATACTGCTTGTGTTTGATGTAGGGGCTCTAAGCGATGTCATGCATTTTTAGGCTAGAACATTTGTTGTCACATCCAGCAAACATCTCCTCACTATCTGCTAGTCGCCTGTCCCCAGAACACACTGCAGTCTCTAGACAACCCGGGCTCCACAATCGCCATTAAAAACAATCTGCGCCATCTTGTACCACGATGCATAACAAACAATGTTCCTAGAGACTGTGGGGCCGGCAACCTGTAGCTCACCTGAGACCTTGGAAGAGGACGGGGTTTGAATCCGACCTGTTGCCCTTTGCTACTATCACTATCTAAAAAAGAATTTTGTGTATGGCAAAACAATTCTGTAATTACCTCTTCCCTTCATCATCCATCTTTAAAAAGGATGGATGGATGGGGGCTTAAATTGTGTCCCTGTTGCTTTGAAACTGGACACATGGGACGTCTCTCTTCTCCAGAGACCATCTGGATGTCTGTGTGTGTGTGTGTGTGTGTGTGTTACCACAGCAGATGGATTACCACCCCTCTGTCTGAATGCAGTCCATTCACAGGTGGGAGCTAAAACCTGCCATTTGAATGAAAGACAAGATCCAGCACTGCAGTGAGAGGAGACACTGCTGTGCACAATGCCAGAGTGATTCCAGCACACTCAGTCACACTCTCCATCTGTATGCAAATGACGTCTTTCACATATGGGAAGGTGTGCTTTTTAACCTTTGTCAACCTTTGAATCTTAACAAATCTACTGTATGTCATCTGCAGACATAGTGTTCATGTACTAGTTTTCTATGTTTTCTATTTTTAATATACGTAGCGGTATTGCCAGCTGACAAGGTAAACTGGTGATAAGTTACTGAGTATATGTAGTGGTTTGCTGTACTTAAGTCCATTTTTAAGGTACTTGTATTGTACTTGAGTATTTACATTTTCTGCTACTTTACGTTTACAGTATCTGACAACAGTTACTCTGCAGCTTCAGATTATTGATACAAATTATAAATCAACCAATAAATGATGGTTTATTATTATGGATTAAGCTTTTCAGGCTGCATGTATGTATATATATATATATATATATAAGTAGTTTAAATTCGCACTAGCTTTACCAGCTGAAACAGTAAAGTGATGAACACATTAATGCATCACTGATTGTGTGATTTTGAGATTCTTTTGAACTAAGCCATTCCGCACAATGAGTACTTTTAAGTAGTATTTTAAATATATTTCGATGCTAATACTTCTGTACTTTTGCTTAAGTAAGATTTTAAATGCAGGACATTTACTTGTAAGAGAGTATTTTTACACTGTAATATTGCTACTTTTCCTTAAGTAAATATCTGCAAACCTCTTCCACCTTTGCTGGTTGCACTCTTAAGCCTGCTTCACTAAAGTTAAGGGCATCTCACAATTATTTTGACTGTTAGAAAGAGTTCATACTTTTACTGTGGCATAGTTGAAGTTGAAACAAGTTAACTGGATACCAACTTTTTTGGATTACAACCCTCAAAAGTAACAAGTCCTCAAAAACAAATGACTAAATACATCATGAGTCCATGCTCTACATATATAACACATGTCCGTGTTTCTGATCTGACGCCTCTATGGTTAAGGTTTGGTTAAGTTGAGTCACAAATACAACTTGGTAAGAGTTAGGGAAGCGTTATGGTTTGTGTTAAAAAGGCTACTTTGCTAACATTAGGAGATCTTCATCATGGTTTGAATAATAACCACAGATTTTTTTGATCAATCCATCCACATCGACCTTCTTCGTATTCAGACTCTGTGGCACTATGATAACGTCATACAGCTTCGTCCTCTGCTCGTGATGGACAAGAGTTTTGGGGGATTTGCTGAAACAACTGATAAACTCCTTTTTCTGGGACAGTCTTCTTTAAAGTGTAGCTATGTCTACTTGCAACCCCTTGGTCATACAGTATGTCCACAAATTATGAAAAACCAACCCAACCATGGTTAACCAAAGAGTAGTCTATAGCCTTTGAATTCCACTTGATGTTGGGATTGCTTTGGTGCTGCAGGAAGTTCTGCTGGATGCATGTATTTTCCATTTTCTTTCGCTTTCTTTGTGTTGGAACTATTTTGCAGCAGCTCTGTGCAGAGTTTAGCACCGCCCATTACGATGCTCATTTTTTAAGAAATGCCATTAAACCAAAGCACCTTCTTGTTCCCATCCCCGAATGCTATGTGGCGTAGCCAGACCCTCCTTCAGCACGCTTTGGAGGAGGGCCTGGCAAAGCAAGACTAACCAAAGAGGGACGTTCAGTCATAATATATAATCAAAGATTACAAAATGTGACACAGTGGGTTTGTTTTGTTATTCCTAATGGTGCTAGGAAACTTACAACCCTTCATATATATCTTGCTGCTCCTTAAACAATAGCATATACAATTGAAGCTCCTGATTGGATGAAGTAATCAATCGTTTTGTTTCTACCTTTTCAGCAAACCATCACTTTAAATGACTACAAGATGTGCTTCTCTTCTCCCCCCATATCCCGAGCAGTTAGGTCATAAACTTGGATTAACATGGCATTGTGCTCTGAAGAAGAGCAGGAGGGGACTGGTTCAGACTGATAAACAGTCCTTGACAGGAACCAGGTTAATACCCACAACCTGTGTCTGTTTTGAACCTTGTAAGCACTTATCAGTGGCGTATATTTACGAGGTCCTGGGCTGTGCATGCTGGGGTGGATTGGAAGGTTTAAAGCAAGTCTCCCTTTAGGTATCTCCATATGTGGAAATAGTCTTATCTGCCATGTTAACACTGACAAGAACATAAATCTGAACAATGTCCTGCAAATCGTCTTTAATCCGTGATTCATAGTAATAAAGACGGCAGGCAGCGTTTAGGTAATCTGAGCATCATATATCCTCTCTTACAGTTTGGTGATAGTGGAGGGGAGGAAGCAAAAAGAAGTAATAATTTAGGTCCAAATGATCGGTTAGGTTTTAACAATAGAATATGAACATTTGAGTATTAAGTGTTGCCATGCCATCACAGAAAATACACAGGAGGAAAGGGTGCCTTGAATAAGCAACCGTGTCAAATATCTAAAAAGTTGAATGGGGACTGCCACTACTGAAATCAGTTCCAAAGCACGAACAGGAACAACAAGACATAAAGTATGAAGTACCATTAAACCTGCCCAACTGGTTAACATTGTAACTGTAGTTTTTCATTCTCAAAAACATGTGTGTGTGTGTGCGTGTGTGTGGGTTGAGCATTTCAGTGTTCGCCCACTGTTATTGAAACCCAAGAGAGTATTTCCGGATATTTTAGATATGTCTGTCACTTTTCCTCTTCCCTGAACAGTAACAGACTGGCGTGTATGAAATATGAGCCATCCCCACGAGAAAACACAATGCATACAGTACTATCAGCAGAGCAGAACATGAGGGTATGATAGAGGCACACTTCGGTGTCAGTGGTGATTAACATGTCTCATCTTATCGCAGCGGAAATGCCCTTTCTACACATTTGATAGCTCAGTCCACCATGGGAACTGTAGGAAAAAACTGGGTTAACTAAAGTCGCTGAAACACCAGGACCTCGTTAATAAAAAAACTTGATTACTTTTACTTTGGATAACATAAAGCAGCAGATCACACACAACCGAATCTGTAGCTACAACACATTTTTCTCACCTGAACAGTGTGTAAGGGAAGATGTGCTTTTATCTGCAATACCTAGATTTGTTGAAAGTGCAGAAGACAACTAATTGTAACGTCCGTCATTTCTGGTGATCGATTTGTCTATTCCCGCCCCATGGTCCCTTTCATGCAATATTACGGATAGAATAAACATGTTAACTTACCAGGTTTGAATGGTCCAGTGACTAATTTGTTGTGAACCCTCCCTTTTCTGCCTGCTATTGGCTTCTCTGGCTTTACTGACTGAGTTGGCAGTCTGGGCGGGCTCGTTAGATGATTGGTGGACACCCACTAGGCCTCAACCAAGACTTTTTATACAAGTCATGTCTGATTGTCCTCTCTCTGACTTTTGGTTTGTGGTTTGGATTTTGTTCATGTCTTCTGTTGCACTTGTCATTCATCCACATACTACTGATACCGTTGATTCCACACATGTTTTGATTCTTTTGTTAATAGTTCTCTAGTTTACTTTACAATAACTAATTAATTGGCATTTTAACCTGTCTGGTCTCCCCTTTTTGTCACATGTTGAGCCTGTTTGTGACAAATTATAAACAAAATAGGATTTCTGAGGTGAACCTCATTGAGCTTTAAAGTGACCTTTTCCAGCATGTCACACACAAAGACATATACTATGTGGCCTATAAATGCTCTTTTATGATAACAGATGAGGTTAGTTTTGGTTAGGTTGACTAATGAGTTCATCTAACAGGACATGTTCCTGTAAAATAATGTGCCAAGGGTGAAACAGTGTGAAACAGGACTCACTCTGCATGGCATTTTGGTATGAAAACTTTCGTCATGTATATTACAGTAAAATAGATGAACCACAAAATAAGTGTCACACCTGTCCAACTCCAGTCCATACAGATGAAGACTTTAATGTTGAAATATGTTGTCCACCAATCTAAACAGGAATTAGAAGAATAGTATTTTGCATGGTGAGCATGATGTGTTTCCAGGGGAAGGGTGGAGGCCTGGAAAGAAGTTCAGTCAATCATGGTGAACCATAGAGGTCACAAAAAGAAGTAATTAATTATTCAAAGCCCCTTTTAAAAGGCATATGTGTGAAGGCATAAGACGTAGAGATTCACATCATCCCCCCCCCCCCCCCCCCCCCCCCCCCCCCCCCCCCTCCCCCAGACCCCTCCGAAGGCCACCAGACACACATACTGAGTCCCCAAAAGATGCTTAAAGATAAAAGAGAATCGACCCGGCAGCCGTATGTACAGAGACCTGAGATCTGAAAGGAGAAAAGCCATGAAAAATGGATGAGAGAAGAAATCCACTTCACCTCCCCCCTGGAGGCTCACAAACCCCCCACAGCGCTCCCACTCATAATCCCTTCTCCTCCTGCACACACACACACACACTCCTCTCTCTGTGCCTCACACACACACGTATGCAAACCGGAGGACAAGGTAGTCACACACCACCCTAGGCCCTTTGTTAGTATTCAGGAGACACTATAGTTCGGTGCTGTGTCGGACTGATGTTAGTCTCTTAAATCTAAAATCTAAAATCATCAACTTAAGGTATTTTGCAGATTTCCTTTTGATTTTCAGTTTTTTTTGGAGATCCATTTCTAACGTAAAGCCAAAATGTATCCAGGTTTTATTCTGGTGAATCACTCAGGCTTAAAGAGACTCAACAAATTTCATTAGTCATGGTTTCAATGGTGAGGCTCGTATTAGTGAATTGATGAGGTCTAAATGCATTCACTGCTGCATTTCCACCTTGACATACATTTTTTTTTAGGGTAAGCACAGAATGCTTTTAATTTGATGGGCATGAAAATGAAAGAAAAACGTATAAATAGGTTGAACACAAGATATTGGTTATATACCAGCTCATATTCAAGGCAGAGCAGAGTCTACAGCCATGCTAGCATCTCTGTGAGGCTTTACTTAGGGCTAAAGGCTAACACGCTCGGAATGACAATAAAACATGCTAAAGTGAAGGTAATGTTAACCATCTTAGTGTGTTTGCATGCTAACATTAGCTAATTCGCACAACACATGGATAAATCGTTACAGGATCACCAAAGATATGGCACTCCATCCCGAGGGGAACATGAATACCTGTAATAAAATGTTGTGTCAATCCAACAAATACTTAGAGTCATTTCACTAAAAAAACAAAAATGTGAACTTCATGGGGAGGCTAGAGGAAAGGTAGTAAGGATTCATCCTCTGGGGAACACAAATACGTGTACAAAGTGCCATCGCAAACTATCCAGTAGTTGTTGAAACATTTAAGCGACAATCCGACATTGCCATCCTTAAAAGCTACACCATTAGCGTGGCTAAAAAAAACATAGTGGTCAAACACTAAGATGCAAACACACATATATACACTGTTCTTTCACCACCTGAGGCCCTTTACTGGTGTGATCCAACTTAAGGCCTTCACGTGTCCTTGTGCAAGCGTGTGAAATGTTCCAGTCAAAGCGTCTGCAGTGGCTTAGGCTATCAGCGGCCTCCTTTAAGGCCTATCTGACGGGCTGGCAGTTGCCTGATGAGAAGGAGACAGAGACATGGAGGGTTGAAGTAGGGGGGGGGGAGGGCTGTCACATACACTTTGATTGGCAGCTTCTCTCTCTTGTTTCTTGTCAGAAACAGTAGCAGAAAGTGGGATCATGTTGCATGTCACTTACGCCTGAGCAGCGATATTAGAAATAACTTGGTCTTCTTTTTACCAACCACACTATATATGCATCTCATTCATCCATTCATTATTGTATTTGTTTGATTGCATGATACAGCATCTTTTATTCACAGAGACAAAATGGATAAACTTCAACAAGCATAGGGTTTTGTCTAAGGGTTAAATAGATGGACACAGGTCACAGGAGTTTTTGATGTTGTTTCCTTTTTTTTCATTAGGATGTGGAGAATGTTAATATAGGAATGGGGGCACAGTCCAGAAAACTTTAGCCCATTAAGGACAACATATTTTGGCACTGTGGAAAAGTCATGCCTTTGCTGAGGAAGCAGTAAAAATGTCTGTAAATTAACATTAGATACTAGGATAAGGCACTGTCTAGTCCGAGTGCTGATCCACCTATCAAATAAGCTATGTCACCTGTTACTCTTTTGACACTTGCATGCCTTTGAAGGCGTCAGATATAAAGACTGAGTGAGAGTAACAGGTATAGGCGGTAGAACAATACACAGTTTTCATGTTTGAAACAAAAGAAAGATAGAACGCACTACAGCATGCTTTGGGAAATGTTTATCACTCACAGTATAATGGGCACTATTGGAACTACAACATGCAAAAACACTGGTATGTTCCTTTCGACTGGGTACGGCCACAGTAAACATTGGCCATCTGTCAGCAAGAATCAGCCTGACAACGATGCCAGGTGATGCAAATGACTTAAACTGAGGCTTGTGCAAATGTTCACATCTGTCTTTGTGTATGTATGTATGTATGTATGTATGTATGTATGTATGTATGTATGTATGTATCTATGTATCCATGTATCTATGTATCTATGCATCTATGTATGTGTTGCAGCTGTAAGCAGGCAAATACAACTAGTACTGCAGTTACCAAATGTATAATGACTTTGTGTCAACATAAGTGCGTTAGTGCGGCGGTCAAGAGAAAGTATTCGCTCCCAAGCTCGCCCCCTCTCTGTCAAAGCCCAAAACCCAAGTGAACAGGTTAAGCAAACAAATGTGTTATCACTTCCGCTCAAACAGCAATGAAAACACCCACCACTTACAACAGAAGTGCACAATATAATAATCAATAAATAATATAAATGAGACCATAAACAACATTAAATACGTGGCTCATACAGTATGTATGGATGTATGTATGGATGGATATATGGATATATGTATGTACTGTATGTATGTATGGATGGATGGATGGATATATGGATATATGTATGTACTGTATGTATGTATGGATGGATGGATGGATATATGGATATATGGATATATGTATGTACTGTATGTATGGATGTATGTATGGATGGATATATGGATATATGTATGTACTGTATGTATGGATGTATGGATGGATGGATATATGGATATATGTATGTACTGTGTGTATGGATGTATGTATGGATGGATATATGGATATATGTATGTACTGTAAGTATGTATGGATGGATGGATGGATATATGGATATATGTATGTACTGTATGTATGTATGGATGGATGGATGGATATATGGATATATGTATGTACTGTATGTATGTATGTATGGATGGATGGATGGATATATGGATATATGGATGGATGGATGGAGGATGTACAGTTGGGAGGTAAGCTATAAGGCAGAAAGGCACTGGTTGCTGGGGTCACCAATACAAACAATGATATTTTCAACCTGTGTAACACGGAGATCAGCTGAAACCAGCTGCAATTGCCAGTGGCATGAGCGGTGAGTCCATACAATGTAAACATGCTGTAGTTCTGCATCGTTGACACTGTGGGCCGAGGAGATATTCGGTTGATGTCGCAGCAACAGCCTACTTCAGAGATAAATGTTTGAATGTGAATAAGACAACACAAAACTTGGAACTGGTCAAATTGAACTATGTTTTAAAAAATGTATTAAGGGATGATTATTTTGCACAAAGAATAGAGAAAAAACGAGCCAACAAGTTACATTAAATATCTCACAAATGATGGGAAAAGCAGAATATTAACAACAGAAATGTGTGACATGACTGCATATCTAATTTTATGTACCTAATTTCCTTCATATAGCAGAATCATATTGAGAATCAGGTTAAATTGTGACTGATGCGCGGGCAGTAGAGGGCGCTCTAAACTGCTGCAATTTGTGGGGTTGAATTGAGGAAAGCTTATTGAGAAGTCTAGTCTCGTTACTGAAAAGGTGGTGTGTTTTAGATCCAGTTTTACTTTCAGCAGCCATGAATACTGCAGGAACAGATGAATGAAACCATGTTTGTGACAAGAGGCTTGAATGTATTGATATCAATCTCGAGTCAAGTAAATGTAGTTTTTGCAGCATGATTATAATTCATCATTACATCATTATTATTAAAAGCAACCCCATTGAGAAGGGCAGGCAAATGGAAGATACAACATACTAGGAGGCATTCAGAACCAATGTTCCGTGTAAACTGTTGATTTCATCTAATACATAACCATATTATCATAATCAAATCCAACGTCAGTCACCAGCAATTAGTCCACCTTGACCTCAGAAATTCAGTCTGCTTGTGGAACTATTTTCTTTCAAGTTTTGTTAGATTTGAATGATCTGAATACAATGACGGCTGATATAAAAACAAATAAACATCCAATTGTTTTCTACATAAAGACTGTAATTCAATTCAAGACCGCAATTTTTGAGTATATTAATTTGAAATAATAGCCCTATTTATCAACATACCTTTGGGGGCCCGTTTAATTAAAGTCGGCCCATGCTTTGTTCGCATGCTGTAATGCGGTTTGTCTAAAAGAAGCTCAATACAAACCCAGCATAGGCTAATTCAAGTTTTGGGAGGAGGAAGAGCGGGGGGGGAGAAGGAGGAGGGTTAGTGAGGGGGACTGGGGAGGGGGGGGGGGTGTTGTACTATTGTCCGCCCCTTAATCCGGTTGGCTCAGAGACTGCCCGCAGGCCAATTTGTAAGTGGTTTGCGGAGCTGCCAATCAAAGCAGACATCCTCTCCTCAGGCTGTGGCCACGAACATCTCAGTTGCTGCGTGGAGAGATTTGACGGAGGGGCACTCCTGTGCATGGACCATCACTGTTCTGCAATCCGCCGCCTGCTCAACGGGAAAACCGGACGTTCACGGTGGAGAAAACACCCATGTGAATATTTAGTTTTTGCATGTCAGGAGAGGAGGAACTAGTCGCCGGGTCCGCGGCTGTTTGTCTTTTCGTATCGCGTCTCCCCTCCGATGTCACTCTAATTAACCGGAGGCATGTGGAATCGCTCCAGGATTAACGTTAGGAATTGCTTCCCAATATTGTGCCTCCTGTTAGCGTTATGGACAGAGGTAAGACTGCTGTTGTTTTATTCCAAAACATTTCATTCTGCTCTACGTAAATAAAATAAATGTTTGAAATTACATATGTCAAAAGTTGGTGGGCGTGGGCAGATGTAGCCTATTTGCTCTCCGGCGCTGCATATTCGCATCACATTAATCGATAATTGAATTACGTAGCCGTCAGTTGTGGAGCATGTGATCATGTTACCATGACAAGATTGAAGTCTAAGGAATTGATACATGCTTCTCTCCATTTTGGTTACATTTCTGAGATCCCTGTACGTTTCTTTTTTTTTTGAGAGAGAGAGAAAATTGGGCCTGAACCAAGAAGTTGTAGGTTAAGTTGCATTTGTTTATTTATATATAAATATATTTGTGTGTGTGTGTGTGTGTGTGTATGTGTGTATATATACATACGTGTGTGTATGTATGTGTGTTTAAATTGCATTTCATCAATTGGCTGCTGCAGTGGTTAATTTGCCGTCAGAGAGTAATCTGATTGGCTAAGACCCCAGACTTCAAACTAGGCTGTTCACCCATTCATGATGCACCAAATTATTTTGGAATTACCACCAAATCTGCATTAAGGTTTTATAGTGACTTTTTAATTGGAGTTCAGGCTCTGTTTGACCACTTGTCCATTTTTACACACCAATTTAGGCAACCCAAACAATGCCAAGGTTGTAAATATAGGCCCATATTTAAATTTGGCCTTTTTTAAAAAAAAATGTTGTTCCTAGGTGTCCCAGTCAACCGGCTATTTCGAGCTGCAGCTGATCTCCGTGGAGAATCTAAATGGCGAGTTGGCGGACGGGGAGTGCTGCGACGGCACCAGGAACTCCCAGGACCTCCGCTGCACTCAAGACGAGTGTGACACTTACTTTAAAATCTGCCTGAAGGAGTACCAGATGGAGGTCACCACCAACGGCCCCTGCACTTTCGGCGCTGGATCTACTGAAGTTCTGGGTGGAAATATGTTTTCTGTTCCAAACGCAAAGATGAACCCAAATAAGATTTTGATCCCCTTCCAGTTCGCCTGGCCGGTGAGTTGTGATTTCTTGCCCCAATTAAGCCAACAAAGATGTTTTCTTGCCACGCTCTTCACTGGAGAGAGCATAAAACCAAACCCTTTTTTTTTTTTTTTCATTTGTTCAATGTAATGTTTATGCTTTGTTCAGGCACACATTATTTATAATCATATATGAATGGTTTGGAGCCACTCTCCCATTCTGCATACACCCAGTATGTGACACAGATCTGGATAAAAGTTCACACTTTCAGTTATTTTCTGTCAATGCAAACCAGTTCTGCAGGGAACGGTTTCCCCTATTAATGTTTCTTTCCATTAAACATTTGGTCAGTATAACATCAGAAAACAGTGGACAATACAGTGCACGCATCACAATATACTAATCATCAAATGTCTTCCTTTGTCAGACCAACAGTCCAAAACCCACAAATTAATTTCCTTTACTAACACGTAAGACCAAGGAATCTAGCAAACTCTTAACATTTAAGAAACTGGAACCATTACATTTTAAGCATTTGTGCTTGAAAAGTGACTTATGGATTCATTGACTAATCCTTGCAACTGTAATTGCAACCATCTTCTGCTGCAGAAGACAAATCTACAGCTCTGCAGTGAAAGGCTTGCCAGAAAGAACCTGCTTTTAAAAAGTAGAAATTTAATCCAAAGAAACTGCACTTTAATGGATACATTGATGCCAAATTAACTACAAATCCTTTTGATTTGGTTTTGCTTTTGGGGGAAGTGTAGACAGACCTCACTACATGAGGGTTCTTAGCAGCATCCTGTCCTTGTTAGAATAACACGCATTACAGCTAAACGATTGCGTGCTTCACAAGGATCAGATTGCAGTTACAGTGGTTCAGTGTCATCTGGGTCATTTTTTAAAGTTGCCCTGATATATGAGGGTTGGCATTGTTCCAATCCACCAGCTTGCACCTGCCAAGGCCATGATAGGGTAATTAGACTGGGGGAAATGCTTTGATATGTAGACCCTGGAGTGGGAACTCTGGTTACTTCTCGTATAGAGAAGCGGTTATGGCAAGGCTTTTACTTTCTGGAGAACATTTGCTGTTTCATAAGGGTTTTAAGGGCATTTTCATCATAATGCAATCCATCAAGTGGAATTTGGTTTATTAAGACTTTAGGATTGGTCCACATTGCTCGCTACTGTCAGTTTTGCTGGATGATGATATGGTGATGAGATACCTTAACGTTTATGCAAGGTGATGTTAAGCAGCCAAATTATTAAAGAGTCCGGTGTGATGTATGAGAACGGCATGTACCTTATGGAGGTGCAGCTTGGTTGGAGGTGTTGGAAGGATGCTCCAATTAATTATCTGATATGAGTGAAATGTGTTTGATGCCTTTGGGCAGTAGTTCAGTGTGTACTACTGGCTGGTTTTAACACCTCTCTGCACCTCACAGCTTCCTCTCCTGCTGTGGGTGCCAGGTGGCCCCTGGTGGCCCCTCCAGGGCTATTAAGCTCCTCTGACTGCAGATGACTGATAGCTAATGGATTAGGCATACGGAAAAAAAGGTGCGCTAAGCACCAGTCCTGTAGCACTGAATGTGCCTTTTTTATTACCTCTACCTCCTGTTGCCATTAAGTTTGAGTGAATCTATAAAATTATTTTGGACAATGCAATGATGTAAAATAGAATTTTTTTTGGCATTAAGCTATTGTCATGTTGTTGCTTGTTTTTTTTTTTTTGTTTTTTTTTAAGATTTGTAATGTTGGGGTCAAAGGGACTGCAATGAGAATGGTAGGCTGTTGTGCAGACCAAATATGCACTTTGTATTCGGAAGTATAGGTGATTAGTTGATGGACAGAAAAAGTCATCTATTTTGCTAATTGATTGTGTTGTTTTATTATCTTTAGTTTTCTTTGTAAAAACGGCCATTTTGTAGTTCCAGCGTTTAAGATGTTGCCGTTTTTTACAATCCAACCCCCCACATTGGATTGTTGGTTGGACAAAACGAGACTGCTAAAGACATCACTTTGGACTTTTAGGATATTTTTTTTAGGAAGAATTGTTGGGTGCAGCCCTAGGTATCTCTGGGTATTTAATGATAGGTCAGACAAAACAAGTATACTGCAAATAACCAAATGAGCAATTGATTTTATCGAAGAAACAAATATATCAAGTGGCATACAGTCGTATTTTGAACAAAAGCAGATTAAACATGATTTCGATGATAGGTAGGTCCTAATAATGAGGAGCTCTGTATACTGTCTTTGCAGCCTTTTGTATTAAAGGCATCATGTGTGATTCAGGTTTTGTCTTTGTGTATTTGATGATTTCAGGGTTGCCCACAGCTGTTGAAGGCGGTCCGCCTTTAGTGAATTCACAGCCACCCTTGCTAGCGTTTTTAAGCTTCAGTGGGAAATGGCGAAGGTGTGATTTCACAGAGTAAAAGCCATGTATTAAATGAGGGAGGCTGTTGTTGAGACCATTGGGTGGGTTAGGGGTAACGGTTACCACCTCCTCTAACCAAGGTGCCACAGCTACATGTATATAAAACGCCACACATGCATCACATAGAAAATTAACCAGTGGTAGTCTCTTATTGGACTCATTGACTTGACACCTCAAGGCAGAGGTGAAGAGGGCTATTCTGGTGTGTTGTCTTTCTGTTAAGTGGTCGGGCTGATAACGGTGCACTATTCCAGTGCCAGATGTCACAACAAGCCTGCAGGGTCACTTGCTGTGGCGTTGTCACTTTCCTCACTGAAGAAACAAAGATGCAGTGTACTATTGGCTGTGTAATCTGGACAACTGCCCATTTTTAGTGTGAGGGCTGGACTCTTCTGTCATCCTAAGACCCAGCATCTGAGACAATTTTACTTTACGTACCAAATTTGGAAATATTACATTTTTTATAACTCATTAAATGTCAGTGTGAACACATTAAAGCTGCATGGGTGGAATATCTTTCCTACAAAACTGTGATTTTCAAATGGACCTTGAAATCTTACATTGTGATAATACCCTTTTGATGCCTTAATTGCCTGAATAGACACTTCTTAAATTCTCAAAGAGCATTTCTCATCTTCCCCTCGAGTGTTGTGCAGTCGTGCTGCAACAGTGAAAATCATCCTGCGTTTCTGGGAAAGGCTGCTTCTTCTGTGAAGACACAGACATCATAGCCTCCTATCTTCTTGGCCCAGTTATCACCACAGTGTGATGCAGTCGCTAATGGCTGATTTTACTCAGATTGCATGATGCTTATCCATTCTTTGGAAGTTATCCAGTGATTCTCTATCTCTGGCTTGTCTTTGCAGGAAAGAGACTGACTATTGATTAGAGCCCAACCAATAAAGGATTTTTAAGACCGATATGAATATTTGGTTATTTCAAAATCCGATATGCCAATATATTGGCAGATTTTTTATATATATACACACAAACTTAAGATATATAATTTAAAGTCCTTTTGAACAAAAATACATTAACAACAACAAAAATCTGTGTTGCCAACAGGGACGTTGTAGAGCGCCCTCTGGTGGACAAACTATCCAACACCAACTCTCCTAACATGGTTGAAAGTCTATTTAAAAAAAAATACTCAGAATAAAGAGGCGGTGTTTGCACAGCATGACCAATCACAAACATCTACCAGAGCCGCATAATTTACCTAAGAAGAGCATTTAGCATTTATTATAAGAAGTGTATTTGTATTTAAAAAAAATGTTTGAACTACTTTTTTGAGAAAAGTGTTTAGATTTAGGTTATTTTTCAGTGTCCTACTTTAGTATGTGGATTAAACTGTACCATTGTGGCCTAGCTGATTGAGTTTCCATTTTGTTGGCCTATGCTGTGTAAGCACTTGGGCCAACGAGAGAGAGAGAGAGAGAGAACCTCCATTTGATCACTAATGAAATTGCCGGTGGAATTTCTTTGCCTCTCTCCCCGGTCCCCAGCTACATTAACCGGACATCCGTTTGATGTGAGCCTGCCTGTAACTGGATCTACTCTGAACTTGGATATGTCTAAGACCTCCCTGAGCTAGTAAATAGATGCATGTAGGCGAGCTGATCTGCAACAGCCACCAACTTCCTCAAGAAGCTTGAGCAGTTAGAGATTATGAATTGGAATTAGTTGTAGGGATATTTTAATAGACAGTTGTGGCAATTAAAATCGTTATATTCCTGTAAAGAGGGATCAAGGGATGAAGTGTGTTTGTTTGTTGCTCATGCACTCGCTTGTGTGGCGTGCTGTCAGTCTCATGACGCTGATCATCTCAGCGTGGGGTGTGGACAATCTCATTCACAATTAAACGACTAGATGATCTGCACAGACCTGCCGAAGACCTTGGAACAATCCCAAACTATTTAAATTATTTTGGCTTGCTGCTCTGCTCTTACTGCAAAATACTGTAGAAAGTGTAAATCTTTCCACCAGCACCATACTTGGTTTTAAGAAGTAGGACAGAGGCTTTAACAGTAGCTCATTCAAAGACTCTGCACATGTACTGTAGGTCTCTCTGCCTGAGGCTAGTTGTAGTTTGGATGTTCTAACACTTGCTGAACCTGAAGCTAACACAGGCTGCCATGGTTAGCCACACCTGATGCGGAGCTTGTCAGAGCTGTTGCTAGGAGATGGCTTCATAGGCCTCTTGTAAACAATTATCTTCCCTTTCTTTGGCTCCCTCCCCCATCCTTCCTTCTCTGGTCCCAGGGCTGCAGCTTTGAAAACCACTCGCATGTCGGGTCTCACCTGTGATTCCACTCAGCTCCGCATTGATTAGGCAATTAACCTGTCTGGCTGAGCTCCCGAGGTGAAACAACAACAACAACAACATTTTCTAAGAACTGTTTTCTTTAGCTAATTTTTAACTTGTTTAGCAGACAAGAGTATAACAATTGGCAACATACATGTGCATTAAATGATGTCTATAACAGCTCTGGAAAATGTTAAACATTGGTTGAAACATATGTTTCAGCTATGCATTCATGTGTTAGGTATATGATCGTGGAGCTGCTTTATAGTAACAGCTCGGGTCTTTCTTCGGCTTTCAGTCTCTAAAAGACATGCTCACCCCAACCTTAGACTCAACTAACAAATAAACTAATGGTCCCTTTTCCAAGTGTTTAGTGCTGGAATTTATATTCCTGCCTTATAACTAACTGGATTATTAAAACGTCTAGCCCGAAATGTAGTGTTTTAATTGTTGTGTCCTTGATGACATTTTGGCCCGTTAAGATACCCACTTGGGCTTTCTACACATGTGCTCTGTATTACTCACATCCTCGTGATTGTATAGCACTTCATCCTGACCGACGGTTGCATTGTGTGAGACTTGGTCAGACAATTCGCTCAGGGCTAGACAATATGACCATGTATATCGTCAAAACAATATTAAAAAGTTACATCTCAATGATGAAAAAACAGCGGTTTGACACTTTATATTTTGATCCTTGCACATTGAGAGGGCTTTATTTTTGCACTATGGTTACTTATTAAATTGAGAAAATACTCACTGAATAGGTCAAGTATTTAATCCACACAGACATAAATAAGTTTTACCTTGAGGTTATTCCATATACTATATGTGTTCTTTGACTTACCAGAAACATGCTAGATTGTTATCGAGAAATGAAATCACCTATATCAGGATAGAAGATTTCATATCACCCAGTCCTAAGCTTCAATGACAGTCAGATTTCTACAAAGAGCAGATCATTCATTCAAAATGTAATGCTTTTCCTTACCACAATCAATCATTAAAAGTAACTTGAAACTTTGAGCTGTTACATCAAGTACTTCTCATGTTAGCCATAGTGTATAGTCAGTGAAGGAGTGAGAAGAAAACCACTATCACTGTAACCCCATGCCAAAGTTTCTTCCCAACAAAGCCTTCCCCCTCAGACATGGCACGTTTTGTATCTCAGAAATCTGATGTACTGTTGCCTGTCGTCAACAGTTACAAGGCTGACAGACATCTGTGTTTTTGCTTCACTCATCAACAAAGATGCAGTGTAGTAATGAAGTGTGAAACCTGCGTGGACTGAACTATTGTCATTGGCATCTGACTCTGACTACATCTTTGATCTAAAATGGTGTTTAATGTTATGGTGTCGCAAAGGAGATGAAGGCGGGGATTTCAGTTGAGAACACTTTGTTTTGTTGATGTGATTTTACATAAGTTACAGCGTGTATGAGTGGGAAATAACTGCTTTTGCGGTCCATTAATTAAAGCCTCATTTTTTCCCACTCAGTGCCTCGGATATAATGTTTTAACTTGTGCGCCGATAATATTGTATACACCCAAGTTTGAACAAATTTGTGGAAGTAGTTTCACATTACTTGTCTGAACCTTTTTTAGTGTCAACCATCATGAAAGTTCAACCTAAATTAAATCTTTTTAACTTTATTTTCATGATTTGGACTTCCTGTAATGCAGTTAGCTGTTTTTCTGCTAATTTTGGACACATTCCGCCTGTGCTAAAATGCAGCAGTTTCCCTCTGGTGCTGTCCTACTTACCTAGTTCATTTGCAAAGCTGCTAGTCCAAACTACATACAGAGGTTTGTGTAAACCAACCATCTCGTAATTTTTCAGCTAGTCTTTTTTTTCAGGGCTGTGGTCAAGACCACCTTGGTCCAAGACAAGGACTAGCCGAGACTGAGTTACATATGTCTTATGCAGGACAGTATCAAGACGATCATTTTGGGTTATATGTTATTATAAAAGCAAAAACAGTGTCACAGCACCCAGGATATTTAAGTATAACCATTCCCCTTGATATCCTATAATCTAAAGAAAACAGAATGACATGCAGTGATACCTCATAATAGCAATGTTAGAACTGGTAGTAGTACTGAGCATTTGAGCAACTAAAAGACAATGTAGCTTCACTCCAGGTGAAGTGTGTGTATTAACTTGGGTTAATAGGAAAGACATGCATTTTCAGAAAATATTCAAGTTTGTTTAACAATGAACAGAGTGTAATTTAGTATATGTTCTTTTGTATTTGAGAGAATTTAAAAAATCTATCTGGAAGTTGTTCAGCGGAGGGGCAGGTTGGGGCACACAGCACTGAAGATGCTGGAGCAAAATCATTTTTATGATTAGAATTAATATTATTATATAATAAGACACTTGGACTCGGTCAAGACCAAAAGCCATTTTTAGCAAGACCAGAGACTGAGACAAGTCCAAATACTAGAGTCGGAGACAAGTCCGACATTTTAGATAAATGGTCTCAACTCTGGACTTGAGTCAAAGATCGGACTCGAGTACTACAGCCCTGGTCTATATCCAAGACCGGACTCGAGGACCCCAGCCCTGGTCTATATCCACAACCTTCCGCTTCTGGGATTTCTCTATTGGCACTGAACATTTCGCCTTGGCAGTTACCTTCTGCTTTCTTTGTGTTGGAGTTTTCAACTCCGGTCAATTTTCAGGGGCTATGGTTAACTGCTCCTCAGATATCTGCTCGGTAAATCAAGAATCTGAGTTTTCTCTTGCACGACTAAAACAACTTTTGAGCGTACACAAGTAAACAACTTTCTTTTCCAAGGCAATTTAGCGGAGGCACCAGGGCTCTGTGTGCCGCTCATGCCAATTGTGATTGGTTTGAAGACATTCCAATAAACCAGAGCACGATTAGCAGTCTTTTATTGGCATAGGTGGAAAAATACTTAAATATTGTACTCAAGTAAAAGTACCAATACTTTGATGAAATATTACAAGTAAAAATACCTATCAGAAAAATTACACAAGTAAAAGTAATAAGTAGTTAATTTAAAAAGCACTTCAAGTAAAAGTTACTTTTTTTTTTAAGCAACTGTAAAACTGGGCGGGGGAAATCTCTCCCATGTAGTGAAAATGGATCAAGGGGTCATAAATCCAAAACTATTTTGTTTTTAATTAAAGAAAAAACTATACAAATGTATGAGCATCCATACACATGGAATAACAACGTAACACATGTCACAAATGGCATTTCATGCCACAATCCTTTAAAAAAAATAAAAAAAATAACTGTGCTCCCTTTACCATTCACACTGCTGATATAATTGACTAAAGTTCACAGCCCAGACTAGCAGCTAGCTTCTACACACCTAACTAGTCCATATGAGCTAATTAGATGTATAAATTTAGCAAGTGTCCTATATACATTGTCCTACGTCTTGCTAGTGCTAGACAAAAATTAGTAACGCCACAAAACATGTTGTTTTGAGCCTGGTAGGCAGCCTGATGCTGATCATTCATCACTATAGTGCAAGGGTCATTTTTCCAGGCGCCTGAATTTTTCTAAGCAGATACTAGGAGGCAGTTCAGTGAGGAGTGATGGTTAAATTCTGTGATTACTGAAACATGGCTGTAGTATGCAGCTTCTTGATTGGTGGAAAATGCTTGCAGAAAGAAACGTCTGTTGTCAGGTAAAAATGTCCCTGTCAAAGAAGAAGTGAAATGTTGACGTGGAAAAGCCCAACTTTAATGATGAATGCACTGATAAGCAGGCTGTGCATTTGTGTTGTATGCCTCCTTTGCAATGAAACAAGGCTGTTGCAAAAATAATACAACCAGTGGCATCATCATCAAGAGTGGAGAACGCCTACATAACGATTGCATCATTCACATGCATATTAAGTAGCCACATGCATCTGTTTTGGTCTTGTAATAAATCCATAGATTTACCGGTCCAGCGGAAAGGATGGTTTGTATAGCCAGCAGATAAGTAAATCATAACATTAAGTATTATTAAGTAATGAGAATGATGGATTTAGTTTTTTTTAATTATTTATTTATTTTAGTTGAGCTGTACTAGAGAATATATTCGATTAAAAAAAGATCAGTGATGCTGTTTTGCTCTCACTTTTCTCCCTGAAGTTTACTGGAAGTCATGTGGGGTAACCCATAAAAAAGAAATAGCCTTTTCAATGCTGTTGATTAAATTCCAAAGTAGCCTAAAAAACAGCCATAAAAAAGAATTGTGATGATCTCATAACCCTGCTCCGTTAAAATCACGATATATTTTTGCCATATCGCCCACCCCTATGTCCTGTACAGTATGTTCTAATTATTTTACTATAGCATCTCATCCTTTGCTGACATCAAGCCCTACGATGTGGAGGATGTTGTACAGATCTTTTAACTTGAATCGTGACCTTCTTTTTTACGATGGTGCAGGTATTCCTACGGGTGCATTCATGTTCAAAAGTAAAAGTGTAGCTGTGAGTTGTGCATATTATATCTCTGCGTTGACTTGTGTGTTGGAAAACAACGCTCCTTCCATGTCGCTGTGGACCGCTGCGTCCCCCGCCTCTTGTTAAATGAATGGGATGCAGGTGCTAGAAGCTCCTTGTGGGGGTAATTAAAGCATGTCATTACATAGCAAGTTACGTTGTCACTTTACGGTTGGACCTGTTTGAAATGATAATGGGGCTTGGCTGGAGACGGTGCTGTATTGCTCTCCAGTCAGGCTGGATCAGCAGTTAGCCTGTAAATGTTCCTGAAGCATGTCTATTGCTTTAGTAGCTATTCGACTTCTTAAAGCAGATTAACACTTGAGGAAGTAAGTGACAGATATCCGCTATTGTTTGAAACCTTTAGTTGTTTATTTTTTATAGAGCTTCAAACATGAATTGATAAGTTGTGAACTATTAATTTAATCGCCAACAAAGATAATAATAATTGGTTTGAGTCATTTTTAATGAGTCATTTTTAATGAAAAAAGTGATAGTTATGATTCCAGCCACTTCATTGTAAATATTTTCTTGTTTTGTGAACTGAATATCTTTTTGAATTATGGGTAAAAAAAAGACAGTTGACTTTTTTTAGCATTGTCTGACCTTTTACAGACCAAACAATTGATCGGTTAATCAAGAAAAGAATTAACAGATTAATCAACAATAAAAATAATCCTTAGTTGCAGACCTAGTTTCCTAGCACATGTGATGAGAGGGCCTGAGCGTAAAAGGTGTTGTGGCTTGATTGTGTTGTGTTGTGATTGCCAGTCTTGTCAGTGTAGTATTTTTAGATGAGAATGAATAGTTCCATGTTTTGATACAAGAGCAACCTGCTTTTGATTTTTAAGGAATGAAAAACTTTGTTTGCTCAGTTTGGGGCATCATTTGCAATTCACGAGTTAATTCTTTTTGTTTTCGAATAAGTGTGTAACAGTAAATTACTTGATGTCAGTTTCGACATGTCTATTGTTGGCATGTGAAATCATTTAGCTTTTTTAATGCAAATGCGCATGTGTCAGTGTTTGTCTTGCGTGTTGCATACTCTTGGATCATGCTGGTTAATTAGCACCAGGAGGGGGGGTTTGTTGTATTGGAAGTGCATGGGTAATGACTCTGTTGGCATAGTAGCAGCATGCTCAATGAGCCGTGTGTGTATAGCCGGTGTACACCAGCAAGCCAAATGCCTTGCTTTCAGTTCGACATCTCTTGGCACACGACTCTGGCAAGCAACTTGTGTGCGGGACTCGCAACCTTCCACATCTTCACACAGCAGAAATATGACTGCTTTCTCAACGACACATTGTAGCTGTAGAAAAGTGATATATTGATGTTGATATAGAAATGAATATTGTCTTGAGGCCATTGGTCAGTGGTGCTTGCCTTGTCTGTAGTGTTCCATTCAAACTTAACACCACAGAAATCAATATAAATACTGGTTTGTCCACTTTCTCTCTCCGCTTGCATTGTGTTTTGTTTGAGTTTTGATGCTCTGGCACGTGGTGAAAACAATAGGGTTGGGTAAGTTGCACATACTGTCCAATAATTGCAGACTGTCCTTGGTGTTTGTTTGGGATAAGCGCACTGGTTGTAGTCCTAGAGCTAAAACGATCGGTCCCTAGCCAATTAGTCACCCAACAAGAGGTTAATTGATCTCATTCAATCAAGCAAAAGCTGCTAAATGTTTGGTAGGTAAAGCTTTTTCAATGTGAGGATTGGTTTCTTTCCTGTTTCATATTGTTAAAATGTACTGTGGTGTAGTGTAGATAGTCTTGTCTGTGTTTCAATGGTGGAACAAGCTCAAGGATACAAAATTATGTAAGAAGTGGTGGTTAATTATCATATTTATGAGTGTTATTTTGAATCTACATATGCAAGATTGTTGAGCTCTAATTCCGTCTACCTGAAATCCTGGGACAAGCAGAGTAAAGAATTGTTTAGTACGGATATCAAAAAGGGTCAAAAACCTTCCAACGTGTACTTCTCTGCCTGCCAACATCACCACCCCATTAGTCGGGTAATTAGAAGAAAAGAAACAACTGGACGTTGCAGAGTTGATTTTATATATTTGTATGGGATCTCCTTCATCCTACTCATGGGACTGTTATCAATTACTACCCATTAAGAGTGATGGAGTGCCGTTGTTATTCATTCATCATTTTACCACTAACACCAAAGATCAGTGTCCAAAGAAGCTAGAAGGTGCATTGCGCCCATTCACTGTTCTACCTATTCAGCAGAGAAGGCATAGTTTGATTGCCCTGTTGAACTAGCGTTGTAGACTCTGCCAGAGTAAAACCAAAAGCTGGGATTGACATCATAGATTAATGAAGATTACATGCAGCGATTACTGGCCACGGGATGAATCACGATGACCTCATGTCCCATCAGAAGGCAATAAATCAGGAGATGTCAGGGGAACGCTCCGTGGAGGAGTCAAGAACTGTGAGGTGGACGTTCAGGTCACCTAATCCCGATATGGGAACATAAACAGCTCAAGGTTACAGAAAGGGCTTTTATAGGCGGTACACATCTGTGAATTTTCTAGTCATTGCATGAAAGGCATAAAAAAACGGCTCTTGCTAGGAATAATTCAAAGAGCTCAATCAACATTTGTGGTGTAGACTTTACCCAAGATGCAGTAATGAGTCAATCCAACCTCAGATCCACAATGTGGATGCACCCCTCCATTGATGCATAGTTCTTGTCAGACTTAGATCTCCCATGGGATTACACATCAGGCCTGGATATCACATTCTTAGTATTCTTCGAATGCAAACACGCACATCGCCCCACATGCAGAGGGCTGACCCCTCTTTTGTAATAGAAGCGTGGAGATCCCAAGCTTAGTGACCCCAAGCTGCCCCAGCTTCCACTTCCCACTGCCACCTCTCCCTATTCCCCGTCTCTTTCTTTTATTTCAATGGCCACCTTCCACTGACCCAGCCACCCTTCATCTGGCGTGGGAACCTACACCTGTGGCTCTCCCCATGCATCACCACCACATACTCTGCATTCACTAAAAATGGCATTTTTGTGTTGACTTGAATACCTGAATTCAATGAAATGATGAGGTTTAGTCAACTTGGTGCGATGCAAAGATGGTACTTGTGTTATTATTTAAAGCAAACACAGATTCACTGAGTACATGGCACATAAACATTAAAAAAAAATGTCACCGTGCCCCCCTTCTTGACTTGAAAACTAGGATTTCTCTGAGTAAATCCTCTAATCCATTAGGGGAAGGGTTGGGTTTTGGAGATTTGACTGGCAGGACGATTCTTCTTGGTCTCGGATGAAGTATTTCACATTGTCAAATGTAGCTGGTATTTTTTTTTTGTAGTTAAGAAAACGGGCTGGATAATGAAATTAGGATATTTCCTGAATTGGACATAAGACATAAAAGAACCACTGGTAGTTTTTTTACTTTACCCATGCAACTGTCCTGCCCAGGCTCAGCAGCACACATGCTGACACTAATTGTCCTCATGCTGACTGTGTCTCTTCATGGACAATGGTTTTGATTGGGATGGGGGTGAGTTATGATGTTGGGACAAGGGTCTTTGTTCAGTAGCCTTTGCCCGTTCCCTCCCCCACGCCTCCCCTTTATCCCCCTCCCCATCCATCTATCTTGTTCCAACCATTTGGGCAGCTGTCACTTAATCCAGCTAATCACAGAGTGGGACGGTCTGTGGGAAACCAGACTAGTCCACAGCTTTGCTCAACCCCAACATTTACTGAGTCGGGAAACTATTTATCCAGACAATTACAACATGTCGGCATGCAAGCAAGCTTGGATTTTAGGTAAACCCAAAAGGTGGAGGTGACAATATGGCCACCTGTTCTTTGTTTTGATCTTTTGATTCTGCCTCATGAAAAGGTTTGTCTGTCACATTTCATAGTCTCACAATACAGGCAGGCGTTAGCCCAAGATCTCTTGCCAGTAATTCATTCATTGCTACTCACAGTTCCTCTTGTGTGCATTGGCGTATGCATACACACACCCACATGCTCAGACTGGGGCAGCTAGCCCCCACCCCCTTTTGTGGTGGGGGAAGGGGGAATGGTTGGAAAGGTCAGAAGCCGAGCTACATTTCGTGGGATGATCCACGTTTATGTCAAATAATCCATCTTTGAGGCCGCATCTGTTACGCGTCTGTGGTCGTATGGGTTGGCAGAGTTTCTGGAAACGGCAGCACGAGTGTCGACCTTTCGCCAAAACCCCGAGACTCACTCCTCTCTTCCATACCCCTTACCTCTTAACTACAGCTGTACTTGTTACCCACCTCTCCTATTCCAGTCTAGTTTTGGCCTCTCATGTCTTACTGGTTGCTACAGTCTCATGCAGCTGTACCCCCACCCGCCCGTGTCCAAACCCTGACTGAAACCCTTTAGCTCTCCCCTATCCTGTCATCTCCTAGCCCCTTCTCTTGTCACATGTGGTCTTCCACAATAACACTCCCCTCCCCTTCCTCCCGCCACCACCCGCAGCCAGACAAGCCTACTTAATCCCATAGCCCAGCAGCAACCAGCCTACCAGCTTGTTGGTCCCCCAGATCAACAACACAAACTGACACACACACATTTTCCAATCCCCCTTCCTGTGATTTGTCTTTCCCGCTTCATTGAAGTCCCTCAAATACATGCTTTTTTTTGTACTACCCCTCCCAGGACAACATCCTATCAATGACATTACAGTAGAGGTCACAGCAGTCACACTGTGGCTACTACAACTGTCACTGGTGGTGACGTAATGAGTGTTATTTAGGTCAGCTGGTTGCCTAGCAGTGTGCCTTGCAGCACACCAGCTAGATTACTTACTGTGTTGATGGTTAGCTTGCTTAGGTTGTGATTCATGTTTTTAAGAGCAACCCCCTTAAATTGACAAAACGTAATTGTTTTTAAATATATAAAAATTGGTTGTTGTTGTTGTATTGCAAAATAAAAAATCAGTTTTATATATTAATCAATTATTCCACATTAAGTCAGATTTAAGCCAATAATTGCTATCTCATTTTCCCAGAGCTCAAGGATTTGTTGTCAAACAGTCCAAAACCAGATATATCCAATTAAAGATCATATAAAATAGAAAAAAGCAGCAAATCCTTACATTTGAGAAACTGGAAACAATGTTTTGTCTAACCTTCTTAATTCCTTTTCTGTTTATCCACTAATTGATAATTAATAAACTAATTTTCAGCACAGGATAAAACTAATTTGTCAATGCAACACTACTGTTATACTGGTCAACTGTTATACTAATAATCCCCTTAGCTGCTGATTTACCTCACTGTCTGAGAACAAAGGACAAAGCCAGGCAGAGTTCATCTCTCACAGCTAATATTGGCAAAGTGACCTTCTTAATGGACATTATACCTGCTGAGGCTTTATTTTTTTTCCTCCTGAAAACGTGGTGCCTTTAACAGTTATTGATTTGTTTCACATATTGATTGTGAAAGAGGAAAGAGACATACGAAAACCGGGCCAAGCAGGTTCCAATGGTGGGTTGTCAGAAAACACACTGTCTAGTCAGTGGAGAGAACGTCAACCATCACATCTGGGATTCAATTATACTGATGCGTTGTTAAAGGAATAGTTTGAATTTTTTTTGAAGTGGGGTCGTATGAGGTATATCCATAGTCAGTGTAGTAGATGGCGGTCAGCACGCCCCCAGTATGGAGAAGCAGGCAGTAGTAATCCGATTTACCCAGTTGCTGACATTGAATGGTTAGAAGATGTCAAAGGAATAGTTCAGTAGTTCATCTTTGAAATATGCTTTGCTGGTTAAACTAATGTAATGTAACATGTCTATAAGTGAGCTTTTGAGGTGCTGTAAATTTAGATTTCTCTTTATCTGCTTTTGCAAGATGTGTACAAGTTCTGCATTGTAAATATTGAGTTAGTTCAACTTGCACCTTCACCATGATTATCTTTGTGTATCTGTGGCCTTTTCCTCAGTTGCCTGGATTTTTGTTTCAAAGCTTCACTGTAGAGTCATCAGACTATGTGCAGGTTCAAACTACCACATTGCATACTGAGCCAAAGGAAAGTTTGTAGAGCCTAGGCTGTTCCCTTGTGTCCTTCTCTCTCTCTCTCTCTCTCTCTCTCTCTCCACATCTCAGTCATGCAGCTTCTTTTGGCTTCTTCCCACAGTTGTACTTACCGTATCCTGCTCTCTTATCTTTGAATCATTGGGTTTCATTGGCAGCGTAACTCAATCGCACCTCCGAGTAACGGGGCCAAGTTGCATACTCTGTAGTAGCAATGACATCGATTTTTGCATCATCCGCGTGCGTCCGTATGTGTATGCGTGCGCTGATGCTTGTAGAAGAGTTGCATGACTGGCTTTAACGAATATCCACATTATTCATTCTTCATATCATTATCAACACAACCCTTACTTCTTCAGAAATGGAGGAACAAAATAACAAAGGGCCTGTTGTTAAATGTTCCTTTTTTGTAGCGGAGAGTAAACAAGGCATTTTGCATTCATTAGCAATGAAGTATTTAGATGGAAGATATTATAAAATAATTACTTGCCATATCATATTTAGTCCAGTAAAATGGAAATGTTGGACTGTAAGTGAGCTGGGACTATTTCCACCGTCCATTCAAAGTAAAGGCAGCTGGTGGTACAGTTAATTGTTGTAGTGTGGTGCATGCTTAATAGTTGCAAATGTTGTGTTTTTTTGTGCTTAATGTTATAATTCCTACCATGCATTCACTCTATAGGTAGCAGGAGACATTGTTACTCTAATGGACAGCATTCTAATTGCTCAATAAGGCTTGCTGGCACTGAAATGAGCAAACTCTTACACATTGCATTTGATCTAAAGAGAGAGACAGAGAGAGAGAGACAGAGAGATGCTATTTTGTCCCAATTTTACCCGACTCATTTTTTCTTGTTTTTTCTTCCCTCCAGCGGACATTCACCTTGATTTTAGAGGCCTGGGACTGGGACAACGGCACACGAAACAGTAAGTCTAAACTTTTCACACATCTTAGTGCCTTGTCTGCTAATAACTGATTTAGATGGCAATAAGAGTGGACATGGTTGCCAACAAACTCTCATAGCGGCTTCTGACATGTGAATGGGATATTTTTCTGAGTTTTTTTTTTTTAAATCAGCTTAACCGTTAGTTTTTAGTCCTTTTAAAAAGTTTGCTGTTTGGTAAAAGAAAAAAAGGCTATTCAGTCGAGTTCCTGACTGCTAACTGACTGGTATTTTAAGCTTCTTTTTTCTGTTAAGTTCATGCCCCACTGCTGGAAGGTGCTCACAGCGGAGGGGTTCATGGACACTAGGTCGAGGAGGACTGGTGGGTTAAATTGGCCGTCCTGCACACAGACACACAGCAGACGTACGCTGGGCGTACGCCTCGAGCCACTAGGGGGTTAAGTGTCTTGCTCAGGGACACATTGGCTGGTGTATTGCAATGGAAATCCAACCCAGGTGTCCCACACCCTAGGCATGCGTCGTACCCACTGCGCCACCCTCAGGTTTACTGATTATTAACCGTTGACCGACAAGCAGGAAACGGAGTCTCAGTTCACCCTGTCTGAACAGCTGTAGGCTTGTAGCGGTGTTGTTGTTTCGTGCATTGTCAGACACATGCTGCCACTTTACTGAAACCGCTTGCGGGACCAACATAAGTCCACAGCGGCCCGCCGCGTGTATGTCCAAGCCTGTCTCCACCAAAGCTTTATACAATAAAATAAAACGCAGTGTCCGTTGGAAAAATGAAATCATCGTTGCAAAAAACTGTTGGTTGGACAAAAAAACTATTATAAATATGTTAGTTTGGGCTCTGGTGAATTCGTTATTCTGTGACAATTCCCAGACAAAGGGCATCAATCCAGTAAAATAACCTGCCGTTTCTATGACAATAGACATAATTGCTGGCTACAACAAGTTGAAGTCCTGTTCAAATCTCTAAATCAATTTCATTGTGTTTTGTGCATTAAGGTTGTAAATGAAAACGTTCTGCTTTAACACCATAGGTTAGCAGGATGAAAAGACCCAAAACACGCTTCATATAGAAGACTTGTCTTGGTTCTTCTCAGCTATGTCTGCTGTGGCGGTCAGGTCTGACCAGCTGTATCCTGTTTTCCTTTGGTTATGTCCGCTGGGTGGACTCCTGTATAACCCCCTTTTTCCCGTCTGGGAGGTAGAGGACCCATTGAGGACTGTAGTGTATGTGTTGATGTAGCTTTAATCTGTGGACAGGTTGGCATATTTCACAAGTCTCTAATACCTTTCCTATGAATTTAAGCATGTACAGGAATTTATATTTAGGATCATACTGTCCTCTCGAGTCTAAACTTGCTCCTTCTTATTTATATGAGGTCATTGCATCCTGTTTTGTCCATAACATCAAACGCACTTCCACTCGCAAATGCAGACAATGGAGAAGAAATAGATTTTGACATCAGAGTGCTTTGATTAGACTTGCCTTGTGTAGTCGCCGTTTCTCCATGTGGGCCCCCCTTAATTGTGTACATTAACAGTAATTAGTTTTGATGTTTCTGATGAATGTAAGGCCTCAATGTTGCTTAAGAAACCGTCCAATTGATTTTCTGCCAGCTACTCGCACTAAAGTCTCAGCCAAATTGCTCTAAAGATGCAAAATAGATGCGTTTCAAATGTAAGGATACAAAACATGAGAAAAACATTTTCCGCACTTTCAATTTGATTTATTTTACTGGCATAAAATGAGAAAGGGTACACCTTTCTTGCTTTTATCTCAAAGTATTGTAGAAATGTGAAAGACTTCAAAGTTCACGCAGGTTTGAGTCATTCTGTGTTGGATGCGTTTTGAAAGCAGCAGCACTCAGCCCGCTGTTAGGTCGCAGACATCAGCTGACTTCAACCTTAAAGTAATCCGTTCAAGAAACGCAAATGTCTTGAACAAATGCTTCTTTCAACCTTCCTGGGACATCACAAGGGAGTCTGCTTGCTTCTGTAAGGTCACACTGGTCCAATCCCAAAGTCCGGACTCACTGACTTTGGTGCACTTTCTCGCGAAATTCGTTAAGGCTGAGGGTTGTCCCAATGTTGAATTTCAAAGGGCATGAGGGTGTGAGTACACACTAACTAAGTCCTTTCCGTGAGTCTGCATCGTTCACTTCACCAAAGGGAATTACCCACAGTTCAAAGCATTGTGACGTTTACCACAGAGACCATAGGGAAATCTGGTTATTACAAAGGTAAACAACAGCACGGCACACGACCACGGAGCGTGTGGAAAGCAACAAACTTAAAATGAAAGTACCCAAACCGGCAAGAGTCAGCCACATCTTTATTATTAAATGTCACCAAGGTAGCATGTGATCTCATGGAGTGCTGTCCCAATCCCATTTATACCTATCTGAGCCCATGTGGCTTCACACACTCACTCACTAAGCACCTGAGATCAATTAAGTCTGTGAGTCTTTAGTCCTTAGTCCTCAGGGCTCACTTTGGGATTGGGCCAGTGAGTTGCAGTAATGATTGTAGCCTTTGCTTGGCAGGTGGATCTGGCAGGTGGTACTCATATTGTTATTTTAGATTTGTCAGGGCTTGGTTTTTACCATTTGTGATCAAAGACATGTGTGAGATATAGACGATGTATGTATGGACAAGGACGTCCCTGCGACCAATTGTTGGCTGGAATGGCCAGGTTTGAAAATGCAGTTTTGAAAATGCATTTCTTTGTTCAATTTGATCCTGTCCCTGTTGTCTTTTCCCCCATCTCATCCCAAGTAAAACACTTGCTATGTGAATTGACAATAAACCCTTGAGGGGATTTGTTGTGGATGAAACAAGACATGAAAATGTTGAAATAAATGACCCTGGAAGAATGCTCTGGAACTTGTTCTTTGGTCTGAGTCAGCACCAGCCTCATGTCGAGTCAGCACCAGCCTCATGTCTTGTCCTGCATAGGAGCCTACCAGTGCGTTGGTCTGCCAGTGAGATTTCTCTCCTCTGGCGTCATGTCCTCCGGTGTACCTCTCTTCCCTTCCCCCTTGTGTTCTCAGGAAAGGCAGCCGGCTGTTTTCCTTGTGTTTATCGAACAGGAAGTGGAGTGGACTGGGAGGCCGGGCTCGGTGTTTAGACACAGAGGTAGTGGAGCCCGGCTTGGGCCCGGAGCCCATTGTTCTCTATCTGACAACTGCCGGGGGTTATTTCTGTTATTGTTGCCTAATTCTGTCTGACATTGTGTCAGTCCCCCAGCAGAGGTGTGTGAGTGTGTGTGAGTGTGTGTGTGAGTGTGTGTGTGAGTGTGTGTGTGTGTGTGGGTGTGTGTGTGTGTGTGTGTGTGTGTGTGGACCCCCTATTCCAACAGGGATTGTTTGCCAGCTTCGATCCCACTGTGATAAAGATTGAATTCTTTCTGGAAGCCGGTGCTGCAGCGAGCCCCACCGAGGCAAACAATGTTCAATGCAAGCGTGCTAGAGGCTAAATGGTTGCAACCTCTCGACATGATGGTGCACATACCGACAGCTCAGAGGCGCCACTGATGTGGGCCTTCACCAGAAAATAGATCAATTTTCAGACAATGAATTTCAATTGCACACTTAAAATTCAGTGGGTACTTTTCACACATGCACACACACATAATGTGAAATCAAAGTGTCTGTCTGCTGAATAAGAATGCACTGCACTGGGAGTGCCTTTACATAAGCATAAAGGAGATTCCACATCTTTTGTTCTGGGGTCTTCAGAGTTCTTTTGAGTTTTTTGTTTTCATCCTTTCGGCAAGATGGACAAAAACGCAGTTGTGAGGAATCGTTGCATTTAGCTAAATGTTAACTTGTGTCATGTTCTGTGACCAATTGGGATTTTCTTTGAAAGTCTTAAAATGCTATCCCATCCAGATCATGATTAATGTCCTCTCTGTTTTATCCATTAAGTTGACAACAGCCCAAGCAAAACTTTGTGCATTCTGCAACGACTTTTTTCTGGCGAACGTTCAGCAAAAAGTTGCTCATATACACATCCAGCAGTTCCAGCGCAACGTTACCTTTCATTCAGAGTCATGTTTCTGGCAAACCAGGACAGAAAAATCCTTTAAACACAAAATATAATGCCAAGGCTGGCTCGGTTGGATCAGAGAATATGCAGTAAAAACAGATCAGGGGATGCTGTTAGCTTTAAGTGATGTAAATAAGTGTTTCATGTGGAGAAAGCACTGTGCAGGGCTCCGTTAACTAAAAATAGCCTTTTGCTAATGGTCAAGCCCATTTCCTAAAAAGGAAATAATGTGAGTAACGGCAAACCAGCTTTGAAAGTGACCTATGACTGATTTGTCTTCATCTGTTTTTTTGTTTCAGTTGATGAGGAGCTGCTAATCGAACGCAGCATTCACACTGGAATGATCAATCCCGGCGACCCCTGGCAGACCATCCCGTACGACGGGCCGGTGGCTCGCATGGTTTATCGTATCAGAGTGCGCTGCGATGACAACTACTATGGCAACAAGTGCAATAAGTTGTGTGTACCACGTGACGACTACTTTGGCCATTATCGCTGCGAGCCTTCAGGGGCCCAGGTGTGCCTGGATGGCTGGATGGGCTCAGACTGTAGGACAGGTGAGCTGTTTTTGTCCCACACAGTAATTCTAAAAGTTCAGAAAGACGTTGATGTTGTTTTCTTCGTATTAAGTCCGTCAAGCCAATCCCACAATGCACAGAGCAGCCTCAAAGCATCACAAAAATACTGTGATCTTCTTTCTAATGATGTAACGATTAATCGACTTAGTTAATCAACGGAAATTCTTTTCTGTCTTTCTGATTAATCGTGTTAGTCATTGAACAGAGATGCCAAACTTTTGAGCTTCTCAAATGGGAGGTTTCAATGCTCTTCTTTGTCGTTTATGATTAGTAAACTGAATGTCTTTGGGTTGTGGACTGTCAAAAGAAAATCAAAACCAATCCGCTTTTGCTGTTGGAAATTTCATCAATCATGTTTCACCATTTACTAATTTTATAGACAAAATTCTCAATAAATTATTGAAGAAAAATAATTGGTGGATTAATCAATACTGAAAAGAATTGTTAGTCGCAGCCATGCTTCTTTCTATCAAAAAAGTGGCAGACTTTGAAAATCGGGTTATCTAATGACCATTATCAATAAAATACAAAAAAACGTTTCAGCCTTGTTTGTGAAAAGTGCTCAGATTCTTTGCTGTTAAGAAAGAATGAAAATTAAACATATCTTGTAATCTGATGTGCACTTATTTGATTGTCACACCCACTCAATTAGCAATGACACACTGCATACAAAAATTGAGAATGCACAATCCGCAAAAGTTATGGTTCAAGTCCCATTCTTAAAACAAACACGGCGGAAATGCAACGTGCGCTGCCTGCTTATGTTAAAACAGAGCAGCGTTGTGCTTGTGGGTGGTGTTAGATGGTGGGGGGCCTCAATAAATCACCCAAGTGACCTTAGAAGACGAAGGGTGTAATGAGGAGGGGAGGGGAGAAGGCCTGGGTTGTTTTAAGGAGGGGGTAATTCTACATGCCCCCCCCCCAGCCCTGGTCAGGGTGCCATGAATTCTCACGTCTTGTTGCACTTGTTAGAAAGATGGCAAACAAACAAGCTTCTCCTCCTCCCACCTTTCCATATCGTTGCCTCCCTTCTTTTCCCCCACTTTTTGCTGGCCCTCTTTATGTTAAAAGAAATGTGTGTTTATAAGGGAAAGTAATTTAGTCATACATGTCTGCTCGATGTAATTTAAATATCACATTTTAAATTGTTTCTCTGTCTTACTTTTTCTCAGCGATCTGCAAGCAAGGATGCAACCTGTTACATGGCAGCTGCTCTGTCCCAGGGGAATGCAAGTAAGAAGCTTTTTTTTTTGTTGCTATTACATTGTGCTTAGTCATATTATACATGCAGTTAGATTTTTTTTTTTTTTGCTTTGGTCTGTTTGTAATAGAGATTTCTGTAACGCTGAATGTGTGAACAACGAACGATGAATATCAGATGCCAAACGGAGGCATCTTCACTTGTTGTAGCCTGTTTTTTTTGTCAGCCTTTTTCCATACCTTGTGGGCATCTCCATCTCGGTTTAGAAGAAAAGGGCAATGTCGCGCATGCCTTCTTGTATTTTTAGCCACCTAAAATCCTCTACAGAATACCAAGCACCTCATCAGCTCTCTGCTGCTCGGACCGAAGAAAGGGAGCCGTTGGTGTGTGAATTTGACCACTGGTAAACGTGCTGGGAATTGTCATATCCCCTCCCCTCCCCATCCGCATTGCAGTCCTCCTTGAAGGGCAGGGGGCAGGAAAAGAAATTAATATCCCACTGTGTTATGTACATTTCCCAAAGTGGAAATGACAGTCAGATAAAGTGACGTAGAATGGCCCCATAGGTCCGTGTTTTCAGGATGTGGTACATCCCGTCGTCATTTGTAAACCCCCTCCTCCCACCTGCCAGATGGAAACAGACTCCTCTTCCATTATTAGGAAACGGGGTTTGGCTCGGAGCCGAGGAATAACAAGGGGATGACCAGTTTTAGGAAACCGCTTCACATTTTTTCGTGTCTGCTTCAATCATTGTCTTTAGTTAAGTTAGCAGACAGACAACGGAGGGAAGTAGCTTATTCTTTCCAAAATGTCAAGTCCTAGTCAACAGGAAAAGTGACATGAATAGCAGAACAGCAGTAAAGAATCTTCCTGCAGTGGCACGAATTTAATAAAGCCTCAGGTCACAGAAAGCTGGTATTTAATCCATTGCTGTCTCCTTTCATTGCTTTTATTTCATCACAGTTTTATGGGCTTTGCCTCGTTTGCCACAGGCTTTTAAGAAACACAAAAGCTGGTACGTGCCTGTTGTTCTGCTACTGCATTGAGGCTTTTCATTAGCACACATTAGGCCTGTTCTGACTTATCTGTCAGAGGCTTGCCGTGTCCCAAGCCTCTGACAAATCACTTGTGTAAGCAATGTAACACATTTTTTACCAAATAAGATGTCAACGTGCCAAGATGTTGGAATCCAACTCGGAAGAAACCTCACGCCCATACAAGTAAGGGGCTGATGAGTATCACAATATCATTATGCCCAAGAATTGAACCACAGAAAACCTCCTTTTTCTTTTTTAAAGGCAGTAAGCAAGTCTCCTTGCCAAAGTTCTGTGTGATTGCTACACTGCTGTCAGACCCTCTGAAGCTTATCATCTACAGTGGAAGAAACATGCCAAATATTCACCAATGCCTCCCCCCCCGCCCCCCCAGCCTGAGAATGGCAGAGATATCTTAAGGCCTCGTCTCATGGAGACAGCGGTGCCGTCTGCAGGAGACTCAAAATAGCAGTCAATTGACAAGACAGCTGGCGCGACGACACCACAGCCTTGGAATAGCCGAGCGCTGCCATGAAGCTGCGGGCGCGTGCATGTATACACTGTATACACACAGTTGTCTCCAGCCACTCGCTCTCAGAACCACCACGCCACCCTCGTAGCCCCTCAGCCACAGACTCTAACCCGGACGTGGGAGCCGCTGGAAGTAATCTTAACCCCTCCTGCCCTGGAATGTCACCCTCCACTAAGATTAGTTGGCAGGAGCTCAGGGCATAGGTTGACACGAGCAGATAAAGTATTAGGTGTGTTTCCACTGTTGGGCAGGTTGCACCCTAGTTTGTATCCTGAATTAGTGCCTGTTCCACAGACTGTATGATATGATAATTGCATAAAGCAACTTCAGTGACAGGTTTGGTTTTAAGAAGTGTATTGTGGAAGCTTCTCAATGGACTCACACAGTGACAAAATGATACATGCGTCTGTGTTTGACAGGTGTAGCTATGGCTGGCAGGGACAATTCTGTGACGAATGTGTGCTTTACCCTGGATGCGTCCATGGGACCTGCAACATCCAGTGGCAGTGCAACTGCGAGAGGAACTGGGGCGGACTGCTGTGTGATAAAGGTATGGAAAAGTTTTAGTTTTGTTTTGTTTCATCGCCTCCCACACAAGATGCTGGCCGAGCATGATCCTGCACGTTCCCTCAAGCTACCTCAAGTCACCTGGGTTGGATGAGTAACAAGAGAGCAAGCTCATTTAGAGCAGAGATGCAACAGAAAAAGGCTTTTGAAGAAGAAACATATCACCACGTAGAACACTGCAACATTACTCTGCCATTAGCAGGGTTGGGTATTGTTTGGATTCGTTTATCCGATACCGGTACTAAAACAATACCTCTTAAACAGGTGCTGGTGCCTGAATGAAGTTTATAAGCTGCTAGCCAACGGTAGGCTGACGTAACGTGCTACCTGTAGCCTTTATCCTCCATTTCAAAGCATCAGAGGGCAGCGCAGGCATTTAAGTGGCACCAAAATGATGCGCTGAGATTCATGTTGCTATTTGGTCCGGTAGATGCCATCATTAATGCCCCGGTGCCGAATTTGCACCAGTTCTCCGGTTCCCAACCCTGGTCATTAGCAGTTGAAATTGGGGTATGTTTAAACTCAAAAACACTTTTGACACTTTAAAGTACAGTTGGGTTTAAAAGTTTCTAATGTGATCACGTCCTTTCACCCAAAGATCCTTCTCAGAGATGAGGAGTTCATTAATCAAATTTTCAATCGACAGAATTATTTTTATATCCGATTTAATTCTTTGAGTCCGTTTTCAGCAATTGCAGCTTCACAATGGTGAAGATTTGCGGCTTTTTTTAGTTTTTAAGTGACAGTAAACAGAATATCTTTGGGGTTTGGGATGTTGGTTGGACAAAAATCAAGCGATTTAAAAAAGTCACCTTAGGCTTTTAAGAAATGTTCTTAATTTTTGTTAAATCTGACACAAGAGATCAAACAATCTGTTCTTCAGGCACTCTTAGGCCCTGATCAGACAGTGTTTTTAGCAGCCTGAAGCAGCTTTCTGTAATTGCTTTCAATCAGAGTGAAGCTCTTTGCTCGCTGCTTTTGTTTTGATGAGCACATAACGCGTTCTGCTCTAGGCGCACGGCTCACGTTTTTGCAGGAGTGACCTGAATACCTTGAAATTAAAAACAAAATCTTAAACTCAGAGTAGAAAAGCGGCCAACGCCACTTGAGTTTTTCCCCCCATAGTTTAATTGGATGATTTGAGAGCCGTTTGTCTAGCAGCAGCAACAACAACAACAACAAAATAAAACTTTAATTCTAGGCTTCAATAGAAAGGCTGTGCGGTTGCGTCTTGCAATTTCCAACCTGCAAAAATGGATCTGTCTGATCAGGGCCTTTAGGCAGAGTCGGGAGGTTCATATAAAAAGCCTGTTTGTAGTCAGGCAGATTGATTAAAACTGGTTTCAAGCTCTGTTATTCATTCGGGCAGAAATGGTAAAGGTAAATGTAGTATATCTTTGTTTGATTAAAAACTTACGTTCTGTCTTCCAGGTGTCAGTGACTCAATCATCAGAATATTAGATAATGATAAATAAATTTTTTTAGAAAAAAACTTAGACAATAGGTTGTTTTGCATGTTAACCTATAGAGTAAAGTATAAAAAATGTTAAGTATTTATAAGGTACCTTAATGTACCTTCAAATGACGTCTAAATTCTCTCCTCGTTCTCTCTGACGGGAGAACAGCAGATGGATAGTTTTACTGCCTGTGTGATCCGGGCAGCAGTGACACTCGATCCCCCCACATCCCTCCGTCACCGAGGGCTCTTCGGGGGATGAGAATGGGTCCGAAGATCTCCAGTGGAGACAGATCCCTTCTCTTTTATTTACCAGCCTTTAAGGTGACCTGAGCCTTTAGGGTGACCTGGCCTTTGGCCTAAGGATGGTGCGCAGGGATCAAATAGGGTTTCGTTTTGTTCTTTCTGTCCATGGGAAAATAAAAAACATCAGGAATTGAAGAAGAAAAGGGATAAGAGTCTAACTAAGTGATAACGGCAACTTAACAAATCATAATGAAGTGCAGCAGAGCGCTTGTGAAAACACTCTGTGCTTGCTGTCAAAGCTGACAGCTGGTACTCTATACTGAGTAGAGATCCCAACAAGCTTTCTGGGAACTCCCAGCACCAACAGGATAAAATGGTGGAACAAGCAAAGAGTTATTAGGGGGGGTCGATACAATTTAACAAAGTCTAAAGGTGCGGAGCGATGAGACTGAAATGAAAATGAACATGAATGCCAAATTTTCATCACATTTCTACATCACTTTTCTACAACACATTTGTGTCACGATGCCCCATCTTTATCTGCAATATTAGATAACATTAAATAAAGTAATGGCTCCCAACTGGAGAATTGGCATGACCAGCTATTTATCTTGAGGCTCCCAACTCTTAATAGTCGCACAAGGGTAGAGGATGGAAACACATCCATCTGCATTTTATTTTTTTCTGCTGATTTTCTGGAAATTTTGTCAAATTCTGCACTACACCTGACTAGTGTCTACAAACTTACCAGCCTCAACGCTAATTCAGTCAGACAAGGGGGGGGGAGGTAGCAATACAGGTGCGGGGGAGGGCAGCAGCATTGTGTGTGTGTGTGTGTGTGTGTGTGTGTGTGTGTGTGTGTGTGTGTGTGTGTGTGTGTGTAGTGTTGCAGCTCAAGTTGAATGCCTGAACTAGCTCACAGGCGTCACCCCATTTCAGTATTACAGATCTCTCTAATATATCTCTATTATATACTCATTATAATGTGGCCGGGTTGGCTCAGTTGGTAGAGCGGGCGTACATTTACACGCAGAGGTCCAGGGTTCAAGTCCGACCTGTGACCATTTCCTGCATGACTTCCCCCTCTCTCACCAAGCTGCCCTGTCCATTAAAGGCAGAAAACCCCCAAAAATAATCTTCAAAAATAAAATTTGATCTCTAATCTAATTTGGTCTAAAATGGGTGAAACACTAATCACTGAATGAGTGTCCTAGTGTCTCTAAATGTTTGTCTCTTCCTCCAGATCTCAATTACTGCGGTCGTCACCAGCCCTGTGTCAACGGAGGAACCTGCATGAACACCGAACCAGATGAGTACTACTGTGCCTGTCCACAGGGATACTCCGGCAAGACCTGTCAGATAGGTGAGAGAGAGAGCCCACGCCAGAACTTGCACCATTGTCTTTGAAAGTAAAACATTCACTGTAACTCTGTGCACATGAGTGTTTTTAGCTCCAGTGGAAGATCTAATGTCAGTTTAAACTATCACGCCCATCTCGTCAACAGTCTCGTGCGCGTGCCGGGGTAAACAGGAGGCAGCACGTATACTCCGGCCGTTGCTGGTAGTTGCCATGTTAACGTTAGTAGCTTAGTCTCAGATAACAAAAGGTCATGACCAATAAGACCCAATCAGGTGGCGAGACGTTAGCACCAGTGTCGGTGTTGCCAAAGGTCTCTTTATTTCGGCCATTGTGACTACAACACAACCAACTTTGGGTCCATAAAAAGTGCTATACAAATTCAGTATTTATCATTTTTATTATTAGTATTAAATCTGCAGATTCTGAACCAAAACGGGGTCAGAAGGGTTTTTAAATGTCTGTGGTTTAGGTGCTCGGAAACATCCAAGCACCTAAACCAGCAGTATGAATGCGAGGTGTAAATATAGCAAGAGGTATTTATTTGTAAACCAAAACGTAGCAATGTAAATGTAGCCTTTGTGGCTACTGTGTGGTTTATGTTCTATCAAGATGGGCCTCCTCGCATGTGTAATATTTATTTTTTCCGCTTGATTTTCTTCATTTTACCAAGTTCAGTGTGAACATTTGCTGCATTTCTAAATAAAAGAAACAATTTGAAGATGTCGTCTGAAGACGAGAAATTGTTATGTTTTTTAGTTTAGTTTTTTACATTTTTATTTTAGATTTTGTGCATTTAACGAATAATTTAGAATGAAAATAATAGTACATTATACAGTATAATAGTTGCAAGTACAGATTTATAGGTGTGAAAAAGCTATACTAGTATTCATACCAGCTTTACAATGTATGTAGCATTTGAAAAATATAACGAACGTATGCCAATATTTAATGTACCAGACATGAGGGCTTTCCTACAGAATGCCAAATCATTAATCTGAAGTACAAAGAGTTACCTCTTACTTTTTTCTTCTTCTTTGAACACCTCCCTCCCTCCCTCCCTCTCTCTCTCCATCAGCTGAGCACGCCTGTGTTTCCAATCCTTGCGCCAACGGTGGTACATGCCACGAGGTTCCCTCAGGTTTTGAGTGCCTGTGTCCGCCAGGCTGGGAGGGTCTGACCTGTGCCAACAGTGAGTCGCTGCACTACTTTTAATCATCTCCACTCCTTCCATGCTGATACTTAGTTACATCTTTTACTCTCAGCTAGGGCTGGTATCAAATTCAATACTTTTTAGGCACGGAAGTCACGTGATCGGCTCGACAGAGATGGCGGCTTAAGGTATAGCTAAAATAGCCATATAACACGAAATAGTTGGTATATGGTTCAAAATTCAATATTTTATCACTTTGTGCTCGATAGTAGTTTTAAACAGAATGGCGAACAAGAACAAAACCCAACACAGCAATACCGATACCATTGCAGAGGTGTTACTGGATAAACAGAAAAGCTACCTCAAACCACGTTTTTCTCATGCAATCCAGACCACAGATTCTCTACAATTTCATTCATAGAACATATCTCACCCCTGGGAAAGTGCATCCAATGAACATAATTAACAGCCCTTTATGCACTTTCTGCCCACTAAAAGCTCAAGTTACATATCTTCCCTTAAACTGGGGTTGATCTCCTGTTGGTCAGTACTGGAACAATATTGCATCCAAAATATCTGCCCAGAATAATGATAATGTAACTGTTACTGTTTGATTCTGAATGATCTGTCAGCCCTCCAGCTCTCTAAAACTCAAACGTGTTTTTGCTGGACTTACAGAAACTACCTCATGACTTGTCTATTCGTACATGTACCCTTTACTTTTTGGATGTCATATACATGTAACTCTCCATGGCTCGCATAAATTTCACGCAAGGAAAGACATGGACACTTGGCTCAGCATTGCTGTATCTTTGAAATCCTTACTGTAGACTTGTGCTGTAGCCTTCTTGCTTCTATCTGTGCGTGTGTTTGGGCCTTTTTATCTTTGGCCGGTCTCCCTGTCAATGCCTCTTGTTTGTTTGTGTGTTTGTCTGTGTCTTGTTGCTATTGTGTCTCCCTCCTTCCTGTATTTCCTCTCTTTGTTTTGGTGTCGAAACATTTGGTTGCAGGGAGGGATTGTGGAGGAGGTGCACTGTCCCTTCTTTGTTGTGTGTACATTGTCATCTGGACCAATGCTTTTGCTTAAACTAAAAAAAAAAACTTTTAGGCACCACTAAAGTATCACTATAGTATTTAAGTACCTCCAAAGTATTGAGTGTCAAAAAAGTGCCTTGTCATTCAATACCCACTTTTAATACCTATGGATACCTCATCAGGATAAGTGAGCCAATCAGCACGCAGCATGCTTCTATCCAAGATCTAATGTCTCTGATTGGCTGTCTAATGTAACTCGTTGAAGAGGAAAGCAGGAAAACTCTGTTACGCATAGAGACGGGGTCACATTGTATAAGCTGAAAAAAAAATAAGTGCCGTAATGTGTACTTTTGCAAATTTGTTTTATGAAATTGTGAGGAAAAAAAAAATCATTAAGGAACCGGTGTCGAAGTAAAGTTATTGGTTTCACCAGCCTTACTCTTAACCACTTTTCTTCCTTTTCTTTCAATCAATCTCATGTTCTGCATCCACCAACCTCCCTCCAGATCTAAAGCTCTCATCGCTCTCCTACTTGTCTTCTTTTACCAACATCCTATTAATGGCTCAAAGTCTAACTCAAGTCAAGTACTTACTTTTAAATGTGGTATGTTGTTAAAAATGACCAGAGAGTGAGCTGCAGTGTGTTGTTCTCAGATTTGGACGAGTGTGCCTCCAGTCCATGTGCTCAGGGTGGAACATGCATCGATCTGGAGGATGGCTTCAAGTGTGTGTGCCCTCCACAGTGGGAGGGAAAGACATGCCAGATAGGTGAGCATTAGATGTTCAATGTACACACGCCATGTCTTACTCTTTATTTGAATCTTTTACCAGAGGCTGTTAAAAAATAATCATTTTGGCAAGCAATTTCTTTCTTTAGAGAGACGTGTTTTCGCAGCGGTTTCACTCCTGTTTTTCCTCAATGACTTTATGAGCTACTAGTGTGGGTATATCCGGCTGTTTGTTGTTCTCGCTGAAGGGTGGCATTCGGGTTTGTTTATTTTTATACCACTCCGGTCCCCACAAGCGGACGTGACCGGCTTTAAGCCAAGAAATGGATTACGCCTGGTAAACAAAGTTGGGTTGTGAGTGTGTTTGTGTGTTGGGTAGGGGGGGTAGGAAAGAGATCCCAAGAGTTCAGTGTCATCTTACCAGCACAGATCTCAGCTTACAGGCAGCCATCGGCCTCCTGTCTTACCTGGCGTGTGTGTGTGTGTTTGTGCGTGTGTGTGTGTGTGTGTGTGTGTGTGTGTGTTTGCGTGTGTGTTTGCGTGTGTGTGGAGTTTAGGGTTTCAGAGAAAAGACAGGTGTTTGAGTGAGCACAGCAGGACTCCCTGCAGACTGCCCCCCCCCCCCCTTTCCCTTTGAATATTTGAGCAGCGGTTCTTTTCTTTGTTGTAACACTTTTGATGTCTTTGGAGGTGGAGAAGGTTTGGGAGTGAAACTGTACTGTTCGCCGTTTTCTCTGAGGCTTTTTGTGATGAGTTCTGTGAAACGACCAAACTCATCTGCTCTGTTTGTGAAACCACAATGAAAAATGTGTTAATGTTGGGTTACTATGTAATTCAGTTCAAGTCTGATGATATACACAGCAGGGAATACCACTAATCTAAAATAATCACAAACCAATTGATCGATTTGTTTTAAGTGGAACTAATTATTGTTTGCGACCCTAAAAGTTATGCATTATTGGTAAATTGAATAATTCTCTATTAACAAACCTTTGAAAGTTAGAGGAGTAGTCCAATGATTTTAGTATTGCGCTGACATAACGTCTTCGGGACTCACGACAAATGTAAGCAACAGAGGCCGAGGTGTCCTGACTTTTAATCTCTAGTCTTGGCTTCAAAAACACTGCATCCTACATTTTCCAGTATGCAACCAATAGCATATTTTCTCCAAAACAGGCTTTCTGTTTAAAATGTCTCCAAGCGCAAGCCGTGATAACTAACCAATTGACATCATCAGGGTTTCAAAGGTTGGGTTTTCTAGTCTCTCTTCTTTCTTTGTCCTTTCCTTGGTTTGTTTGAATTGATGGACTCGGGCTCCTTCTACTTCCTGCCTTTACAGATGCAAATGAGTGTGCTGGAATGCCCTGTGTGAACGCTTATTCTTGCAAAAATTTGATTGGCGGATATCACTGTGACTGTTTTCGGGGATGGTCCGGACAAAAGTGTGACATCAGTCAGTATTTCTTTCCTATTAAAAGTCACTTCTAAATATCTGCCCTTCCACTGGCGTCCTCTTCCTCTGGCTACTTTCAAACGCCTCCTCTCACTTTCTGGGCTCACAACATAGGTATAGTTTAGCATCACTTGCTTTCCCACATGAGGTAACCCGTTTCTTTCTCTCATTGGCAAACTGAATTATCTTGACTGAACTTGCATGCCCAGTTCCTCTCCTCTGGATCCAGTGCATGCCCAGTAACAGTCTATACAAGGTCTATCTGACATGCTGTCTGCTTCACTAGTTATTTATTTTTTCAAACTTTGACCTTATCTATGCACATTCCACATTGTAGATTAGATAAGGCGATACATATTTATTGTTGTTCATAATGTTTAATAACATATGTAATTTTCTTCCTCTTCAGACATCAACGGCTGCAATGGTCAGTGCCGGAATGGTGCAACATGCAAGGTATGGATGTTTATATTTGAATCTATGTTCGTTTTTTTTGCTTTGGCACAAACATGAGCCAAATTAGCTTTTTAGAGGTACCACACAGTGCGTGCACCTTGTGTTTGTTTTTGCCACTGGACTCTTCATGTTTCTTTGTTTCTTCTGCAGGAGGGCCCGAGGGGTTACCACTGCCAGTGCCCTCCAGGTTTTGTCGGCACTCACTGTGAAATCCAGAGGAATAAGTGTGACAGCAGACCATGCCAGAACGGCGGCCGGTGCCACGCCGTGTTGGACGGCTTTGTGTGTCAGTGCCCAGCGCAGTTTGCTGGACAGCTGTGTGAGGTGAGTCTTGTGTTCCACAGATCACATTGGATAGGATTGTTTTGGATACAGTGACAGGTTATAAGATGGTGTTACTATTTGTTTTTTATAGTCTCTAGACTTCAGTGACACGTTACATGTCAGAGAAGAAACATCTTTTTTTATAAAGGTCTACAAAACAATCTAGAGTCACCAATAGTGTGTGGGTTTTCTGCTTTCTGTGCAAGACCTGTTAGACACACAATGAGCCTTATGCAAAAACATAAGCCTTATGCAAAAACATGTTCACATGTTTATCCTTAACCTACTTTTTTCCATGTCAGATTCACCAAACTCTTAATTAGACAAACTTGTCATAAATGACTTATTTCTACCGGTTCATGACTAGGAGTGCATTGGTGGGATTTGGTCGTTAGCCAAAGGGTTACTTGACAGCCAATTTGATTTTGAAAATCTACACAAAGTGACTTGTAATGCTGTGCAAACTGCAGTAGTCATTACTGGACAGTGATCTAAGCCAAGTTACGATCTGCTTAAAAGTTGTGTAATATGTTCCCAGTCCAATAAGCCAAGCCCAGGTTTCATTTCAAATGATCGTTTTGTTTCCTAGAGACACTACATATCAGTGTCCTTGCTGCAGCCTTTTCTATTTGAAGTGTGTGTTAGAAGCTAATGTAGGTTAGCAGGGAGGAAACCGACACTCTGCTGCATCTCTCGGGTCCTGAATGGAGGACATTGCTGGTCAGGAGCCAATCCTGTTTTAGCATTTCCACTATAAATATGAGCCTCTCTGAATGAGGTGATGCTGGATTTCTGCCCGCATACTACAGAGCTCCGATGCCTGCTTTGGCAGGGCACTGCCAAAAACTACGACGCGTCCTGCATCATATTTCTCCTCAAGTCCACAGAAGTATGATTGTGTAATGGTGAAATATTTGTTTTGTAAAAGACGATTAACACCCTTTTGAATGGTGCAAGCAGTCATCAAAAGTCAGTTTTATTGCACTGTGTATTCATGGTTGACCACAAGTAAGTGGTAAGACGTTGCCTCATGGATTTCTGCTACAAATACATTCTCAACCGTCTGCTCCAATGAAAAATGTTTCTTGTGCTGTGAACTTTTCAAACAGTTCACTTAATGTGCTGAAGATTTATAGGCACTTTTGCCCTCAGACACGCTCCCCTGACCACACACATGCAAATAGTAAAAAAAAAACACAGTATCTGGCCCTGGCACTTAAGGTAAAATAAACGGTGTAACCACATACTTCACCTACCCTGTTGCCCTAGTATAACGCTGATGTTCAGCACCTTAAATGGCAAATGGGAGCATGGTAGGCTTCTGTTTACATAAACTGAGAGATTTTCACTCCAACCTCTGTATTGCTGCATGCAGAAATGGCTAAATATGTCACAGTGGCCTCCAGTTGGGTTCTTTCTGTGTCACGGTGGTATGACAAGTGATTTATCTTTATTATATTCACTCTGCATGATGTTGGACCAGAGTCAATTTTTTCCCTCATCATGGGATATCTTTCTCTTGCCTGCTCAGTTTTTCACTCTCTCTCCATCTCTCTTCTGCCAGGCTTCTGTCTCAGAATAATCTTGCAAGATTAAGTAGCGCACAGATGTAAAACCAAAAGCGTGGATTCCCTTGATGGGCTTGGGGAAAGTTTCTGAGGCTTAATTTGCCCTTCCACTTACCTTCGATTTGTTCTGAACGGCAGCAATGGCCTGAGTCAAGCTAAGCTGCTCAGCTGCACCGACCTAAGATCGGCTTTTTCTGTCGCTTTTTTGGTTCACCTGCATCTTCACTTGTTACAGTCATCACCAACGAATCATTTTAGAGAGGTGTTGGGTAAATTGAGTTAGTGTGGCATCAGCAGCCTCTCACCTAACACAACTACTGTCCAAGTGGCCTTTGGCGAGGCACCGGACCCCTGTCTAATCCCTTGGAGCTGTTCAGTAGAGACAGAGGGATGTAGTTTTGAGTAAACATTTGTAGAGGAGTATGTTTGTGCTGGTCCTCTCTAATACAGGATGTAAATTTGTGAAACATTTTGAATGTCAAATTAGTGAGAACTAATTTCCCTGGGGAAATAAATGTAAAAAGAAATGACTTACTTTGTTAAAAATACTGAATCAAACCTACATCAGAACATTTCTGCCCACCTTTTTTAATGCAACATTGACATTGCCAGCTTTTTATAAAGTTGTAATGGCTGTTACTTTAGCAGAAAACTGCTCATTTTCACATGTATTAGACATGGAGTGACATTAGCCTTTAATTTGGAGTCATGGTTTTGGGAAATCAAAGTCTCAATATTCTGTATGCAGCTCTGTTTTGGTCTCCACCAACTCTTAAAGGGAATATCTGGCTCTTTAGCTATCTGGCTACGCTCAGCAGTTACTTTCTAACTTTGTCTGCCGTTTGGTGCTGGGCAGGAGACGACAGCGATGCTCTGAGTGGTAAGACTGAATTAAAACGGTGAAGATCTCTGAAATTTGACTGAAATTTGGCACCCTTTGAGTTAGTGTGAATCTGTCTATGAATGTAGCGGCCTAATTTGGTCGGTACTAAAAAATGTACAGAGTTTGGTACCCAAAATCTAGATATGTGCAGTTTTAAGTGGCATTTTAAAATTCTAGTTTTCCAGTTTGATCTGTGTCTGTGTGTATAAATTGACTGATTGCAAATGCAATATCATTCTCTCCTCTGGACTTCGTCAGATCTCTGGCTGGTCCCCCTCAGATGCTTGTGATCCAAACCCTTGTGAGAATGAGGCCAAGTGCCACAGCATGGATCAGGACTTTTACTGCGCGTGTGCCGAAGGCTACGAGGGAAAGACATGTGAACGGCTCAAGGAGAACTGCCAAACCACCCTCTGTCAAGGTGACCAAAATCATCGGCAATGGTGAAACCGTATTGAACAAACTATGTCAGAGAAAATGATTACATTTTATTTTCGTCTTTATTTTGCAGCGATTGACAGCTGCACTGTTGCTGTAGCGACCAACGACTCAGTAGGAGTGCGTCACATCTCTTCCAACGTCTGTGGTCCACGAGGACGCTGCATCAGTCAGCCAGCGGGCAACTTCACCTGCATGTGTGATCCAGGTTTCAGCGGCATCTACTGTCATGAAAGTACGTAGAGACTGTTGCCTTGAGATTTTTTTCATACCCACAACTGAATTTTTTTTTTTTTAAGTGTGGGGGGGAAAGGGTGGTCTTTTGCCTGCAAAATTAGTTTTTAAATGGAAATGTCTACTTTAAGTACTTTAAGTTTATATTGTATTCCATAAAACAACACAAATAACTTGAAAACACATTTATTACCAATCTGGTAATATTTTATTCCATCTTTTTAACTCCCTTCACAATTAAGCAATACTAATAAATGGTTTATAACCATTAGGGTTAAAATAAAGTGTTACTGGGCGCCCAGATCGCTCAGTTGGTAGAACGGGCGCCCCTATGTAGAGGTTTACTCCTCGACGCAGCGGGCCCAGGTTTGACTCCGACCTGCAGCCCTTTGCTGCCTGTCATGCCTCCTCTCTTCCCTTTTGTGTCTTAATCTTTCCCTCAAAAATAATGGCCGAAAATGCCCCAAAAGTAATCTTAAAAAAAAAAAAGTAGTGTTACTTTGTTTAGTTCTTCTGAAAGTGTTTTGCCTCTCTTACCTTTTTTCCCCCCTCACTTGATCAGATATTAACGACTGCATCAACAACCCCTGTGGAAACGGAGGGACCTGCATTGACGGAGTGAACTCCTTTCAGTGCTTCTGTGCTGACGGCTGGGAGGGTCGACTCTGTGACCTCAGTGAGTCCCTCTCCTCCAACATTATTTACTGCAGTTATTCATTTTTTTTCAGCCAATCTATGCAGCCTTTTAAATAAATAACGGCGGTATAACTTACTCAGTTGTAGATATCTTTGCACTAAATGGAAGCAAGTTTGGTAAAGATCCAATCATGCAAGTCTTCTTCCTTCCTCCAGATGTCAATGAGTGCACACACAATCCGTGTAAGAATGGCGGACGCTGCGTCGACCTGGTGAACGACTTCTACTGCAAGTGCGCCAACAACTGGAAGGGCAAGACCTGCCATTCACGTGAGTTACATGTTGCCTCTGTGTTTAATGTGCGCGTTTGTGTTCATGTTGTGTCCCCATGCTTACACTTCTTCGCTCTATCTGTTATATTATCATATATCAGATCATATCATAAGAATCATCCTTTCTTACTGATGCTTTGCATAATCTTATGAAGACCGTGTGCAAGTGTGTGACCTCATTGTTTCTCTGTAATCCTGGCCAGGCGAGAGGCAGTGTGATGCTACCACCTGCAGTAACGGAGGCACTTGCGCCGACCACGGGGATGCCTTCCGCTGTGCGTGTCCCCCCGGTTGGGGAGGGAACACATGCAACATAGGTGAGGCCTCAGGATGAGGTGTATCACTGAACCTATTAGAGATCTGAGCTGTGTTTCAGAGGTCTGGGACCAGGCTAATATCAGCTAATGCTGTACATGCTCAAACTGCGTTCAAAGCCAGATTAATACAAATGGTTACAGTAATTAGGATACTGTACTGTTAAAGTTTGGCTATTAAATGTAATCAGATTAAGGTTTTTTTACCGGCATTCACTCTACAGTATAGAGTAAGTATATGTCAAACAATCCATCTTAGTCATAAGTAGGTGACTACCCCTAAGAACAAATTCAGAGAATACCAGCAACTCCTTATAAGCCTAATATTACTGACTGGATATCACAATATTATTGATTCAAACAGATTTCAAGGTCCTCAAGCAACAATTGAAATGACTTTTAATTAGAGTTTTGGTGCAACATTTTCAGGTTAGAAAATAGCAATAATGTAGTTGCATGTTGTATTGCTAAAGTACTGTCACATTGGATGCATGGTGCTAGTATGCTGCTTATACTATTTCTGTTTTTTGGCTCTTTGACTAATGCTTTCTCTGTTCCCACAGCCAAGAACAGCACATGCGCCTCCAGTCCTTGTTCCAACGGTGGAACCTGTGTGGGAGGAGGAGACACCTTTACCTGTATCTGCAAAGAGGGCTGGGAGGGCCCCACATGTGGCCAAAGTTAGTTCCTATATGTAGCTTTGCATTTAACTAACATAAAGGAAATTAAAATTCCCCAAATTGGTCCAGTCGGAACACAAGAAAAAAAGGCTTAGCCTATAGGAATGTTATGTTCTAGGAACTGCAACAATCCCTCCGGTCGGAAAGCTGCTAATGGTATCAGGCCCACAGTTGGGGAGGACTTCTTTGTAATGTAACCATGAGTATATCAGTTCTAAACTGACAATTGCCATGATCTCCTGACACTCTAATATAGCCAAAACTGACCAGCTCACATGGGATGTGATATTCCAACATTAATGTACCATTTTATGAGATAGTAATAATAATAAGTAATAATAAAATAGGAATGTGTGTTTATTAGAAGATAACTTCAATGTAAAAAGAGTCACAGGATATGTGTTTCAGACCATAGCTGCCTATAACTCCTTATACATTTAGTACATGGTGGGATGTTAGAACAGCAGCAAACAAAGTGACAAAACGTGAACTTACTAAGTTGAATAGTAAATATTTTATCTTGAATATCTGTACATTTTATGAAGGCAATGAAAAATGACACACATATGGAACTGTAACAACTTAGCACTAAATGTCTCCTTTTTGTCATTCTCTTCAACAGATGTAAATGACTGCAACCCTCATCCATGGTATGTATAGTGTCCTGCCTCACACATTATTGTGGCATAGCCAAATCCCCCCCCTATCCCTCATCTCCACACTTCTCACAGACCTTGCAGGCTGAAGGGGTGATGGGCCGCTAAAAGCAGTGGAAGTTGTCGTTAAATCAAGCCTCCAAGGGGCATCTTTTAGAGGAGGGGGATTGGATATTGAATAGGATAGAGAGAGGTGGGGAGAGAGGTTTTTTTGGAGGTGGGGGAGACAAGAATCCCACCTACCCCATTGTGAATGCAGGTGGGGGGGGCATACGTGTCCATTCTTTCCGTTCGACCTGGGGGGAGCTGGGCTTTGAGGAGGAATGGAAGGAGAGGCATGATCAGTGTAGGGGAGAGGAGGGACTGGACATGCCAATTAGCATCTGAAAGGTGGAGACTTGTATTGATGAGTTGAATTGAGCCTTGTGACCACCACAACCACCACCACATATACACACACCCACACACAAAATTGATGTGCTTTGTTGCAGCTGGAACAGATGTGGATCTTGTACAGCCTCATCTTATCGTTTTACATTTCTTCCCTCTCTTCAGTTACAATGGCGGTATCTGTGTCGATGGAGTCAACTGGTTTCGCTGTGAGTGCGCTCCCGGTTTCGCCGGACCCGACTGCAGAATCAGTGAGTAATGACAATGTTACTTTACATGCTTTTTGAGGCAGTGCAAACATGCAAAACCCCTAACTAAAAGATTTAAAATCAAAATCTTGATTCTTGATATACAAGACCATAACACACCAATAATGATTTAAAAGGAAGGATAGGTGGAGTGAGGAAAGACTAAAAGGAAAAGGGGGGACAAGAAAGAGATGGACACTTTGACACCTAAATGCAAGACCAGGACGCCGCCCTCTCCCTTTTTCTCTATCCTTTTATGCCACAGGGGCCAGAGGTCATCCCTCCTCCATACTCACACAGTCACACAAACACACACACAAGACAAATTACCCAGTGACCCTTAAATTCTTGTTTTCTGCTCTTTTGTTTCGGCCGGATAGCGTTCACCTTTTCTGTCAGGCTTGAATTTGAGAATTCTCATCCAGACTGTGAATGTGAAACTTGGGTGACAATGGCCAGCGTTCCTAGTGATTTTGGTGGGAAGACACAATTCATATGTGTCCCTCAAATAGTTGCTGAAATTGTTAGTCAAACGTGTGCACAATTTACTTACGTATTTAAATGAAATATGGTTTAGTGATTAAAAACATTTTTCATGTCAAATTAAATTTTGGTAACAACAACCTGTCTTGACAGTGCTGAACTTTTAAGGGAGTTTCCAAGGTTTAAGCTAATCTGTCAAAATGTAAACTGCTTCACAAAAGAGGAATGGTTTAAAGTTATTTCTGAGGCCGAAGTAAATGGTATAGAATGTTGTTTTCATAAACTTTGTAACACATTATCCTGTTAGCAAACAAGCTAACTTTAAGCTAGCAAGCTTGTAGAGGTAAACGGCCCGGAACAGAAAATACAGAAAGAGGCCCAGAAAGCTACTGACTGACAATTGCTAGCATGTTCCAGCTGGCTAACATGTTAGCAGCTTGCTAGTCTCCCATTGCCAGACCTTCCTCCACGGTGCTGTGAAGGAAGGTCTGGCTAGTCCACTCAGCATTCCGGGATAGGAGGGAAAAAATGTTCCCTTGTTTATTGGCATTTCTTTAAACTAATTACAATCGTCATGGGTGGCGTTAAGCACCAAAATCAAGAACTCATGAAGGAACTTGTTTTGGTGGAAAATGTGTACGTTCAAAAAGTTGTTTTAGTCATGCAACAGAAACTCAGATTGGAGAGAGTAGCTATCTGTCTGGATTTACCCTGCACAGATCTGAGGAGCAATTAACCATAGTGTTTTTGCTGTGCCACCTTGACTGACCAGTGAGACCGAGCCTATACGTGGCTATAAAGGATCATCAGCTAAAAATGTTTAGATCCAAGGCCTTTTTAAATGTGATGCTCCTCTGCCCTTCACAGACATAAACGAGTGCCAGTCTTCACCATGTGCCTATGGCGCCACCTGTGTTGATGAGATCAATGGTTTCCGCTGCATCTGTCCACTTGGAAGATCAGGAGCCCGATGCCAAGAGTGTAAATACATCTCTAATGCTCATTTAAGTCATTGACTCATTTATCCACTCCAACATGTAGTTAATGTAGACAAAGTTTGTACTCCATGTACAGAATACACTCACTTCTCTGGACTTCCTGTTATAGAAGTTTAACATGTCTCTGTCTGTATGTAGTTATAGGTATTGGACGGATTTGCCACTATGCTGGGCTGCCGTTTCCCCATGGCAGCCGCTGGGAGGAAGAGTGCAACAGCTGCCATTGCATCAATGGCAAAGTGGATTGTACAAAGGTAACATGGCCCTTCTAATAAACAGTGCCAGCAAATATCTATTACTCCTAACTTACAAACAGCAAGGAAAAAGACAACCAGTAACCGAGCTGACCAAGACAGAGGAGCTTCCTGTTCAAACAAATAAACAAACTGGCTGAGATTGTGAAAAACAGTCTGAAATGTTGCTTCGGTTAGTTGTTGTAATATGTTCAATTCCTTTGTTGTACTAATTTTGTATTATTTTACTACGTGTACATTTAAAAATAATAATTGTGCAATATTTTAAGTATCAACTAACAACTCAACATCACAATCATTCTAATAGAAACATTTTCAATTATGCTGTGATCGTAAATGAGATCAAAGCTGAAACAATAACTTACAATTGGCAGAAAATGGTATGGACTATTTTGATAATGGATTAATCTAACATTTGATGGTCTTGCTGCTGAGTCTTAAGTGATTAATCAGTAATGAAAATGTTATTTTGGTTAAGGTTCCTGTGTCATGTCACTCCTATGTGAAAAACGTAAAGTAACGTGTTATCAAATATTTTGTTAACTCTGTGACACCAGGTGCTGTGTGGTCGTCGTCCCTGCCGGCTCCAGTCTTACGGCCATGACCAGAGACAGCAGTCCTGCCCGACTGGACAAGAGTGTCTTGAGCACAGTTACCTGACCTGCTTCAACCCCCCTTGCCATCAGTGGGGGGTTTGTTCCATGGTTAGACCCTCACCTCCAAAAGCAACCACCAAATGCCAGCCAAACACTGGGCATTTGGACAACAGCTGTGGCCGCATAACACTCGTTTTCAACAAAGACAAAGTACCGCCTGTGAGTCATCTCTTCACAGAAACCCTCTCCCGTTGCTGTCGCACTTCCACATTTTCAAGCAGTGGTTTTTGTTTTGTTCCTGATCCAGTGTGCGTGTGTGTCCGTATATACAGGGAACAACAGTGGAAAACATCTGCTATGAACTGAGGTATCTTCCTGACACCCGAAGCTTGGCAAAAGAACATGCCCTTCTCCTGCTGTGTGACCTCTCTCATTCGAATCAAGATGCTGTAGAGGTGGCTATAGTAAGTGAATGTTCCAAGTTAGTACGTTGTCCTATTCTTGGTTTAGCACACTGTCCACTATACTCTGTACTCTGCACTATAGTTTGTATATATAGTTTATAGGCTCAGTAGCACAGTGTTGGAGGCTATTAGGTCTTATACCCAGTTTGGCCTGCACAGTTTAAGTTGGTTGGGACCCAAATTCTCAACTAACTAGTTCTGCTCTTTGGCAACTTGGCCAACAAGACAGTCAACCCTGTGATTGGTCACAACCTTGCTTCACAACCTGTTTTCAATTAAAAAAATTCTCACCTAAAATAAGAGTCGAGGGACATATGTTTTCATTAAAGGCTGCAGAATCCTAAATTAAATCAAAGGAATAGCTTAGACATTTTTGATTGCACTTATCACTTGCACACTCTTGTTTGCCTCCTTTTTGTTTTTGTTTTGGGTGCATGAACTTTAATGCTTGATTCCATCTGGTTTGTCTCGTTTCTTCCACGTTCTCTGGTTTGGTTCTCAGTCTTTCCAGCCAGAGGATCTACCAGACCACAGTCTAATCCAGGAGGCAGCCAGCGCCATAGTGGGCAGCTTGTCCAAGCCACATAACAGCTCCATAATGCTGGCTGTCATTGAGGTCAAAGTGGAAACACAGGTCGTGCCCCAGTCAGTGGGTGAGTAATAATAATTTACAAAGGTGTACTGCAAGGGTTTGTTGTGGACCCCATTCAGTTCCTCATTGGTGACTTCTCACTACTTCTACTGATTACTATTCCTTGTCCTCCTCTTAATCCCTTGTAAATCTTGATGTAAACAGATTACCTGGTGCCTCTACTTTGTGTGGTCTTCTGCTTGCTCTGCCTCTTCTGCACCATCGTATGTGTTTGGTGGACACGCAAACGGAGAAAAGAGCGTGAGAGGAACGCACGATCAGCCGCCGACGACAACGTGAACAACCAGTGGCAGCCACTTCGGCCAGTCGTGGGACGTCAGCAGCAGCAGCAGCTGAAAGAAAGCAACAGGGACGCCGAGCAGGAGCGCAAAAAGCTCATGGGGCCCTCCTATCGGACGTGTGATGAAGGGGAGGAGGAGGAGGAGGAGGAGGAGGAGGAGACGGAAGGCGAGCTTGAGCTCGAAGAGGAGTGCGGTGGAGCAGAGGCAGGAAAGCAGCCGGTTTATAAGTACTCTAAAACTGCAATGCAGTCCAGTGGGGGAGTGATCTGTACCATGCACAGCTCCAGTTCACCCCTTAAAGCGCCCCACCGGACCAGCTACAGCCCCAAAGACAACCGCTGGAAAAATGTCAGTGCTGTCTTGACTAGTCAAAAAGACCTCAGAGACCATTGTGTGTAGGAAATTTAAACAAAGTACTCGCAATGTGGAATGATAGAAACTGCAAGGCAGTAGACTATTCTTATTTTTTGATTACTTTTGAAAAGAAAAAGAGGCTTTGCGTTTTATTAAGCCGTTCTTTGTTTTCATGTTTTTTGTCACTGTCACCTGAAATAATTTTTTATTCCCGAGGCTAAAGTACAGTGAACATCCTTATTTTTTTTTTTTTTGCTTCTGTTCACTTTTTTCTTTAATTATGTACAGAAGAGCTGAAATGTAACAATTTTTCAGGGGGCAAAAGAAGCTCTTTGCAATTTTTGTTGATGGAATTGTACCATTTAAAAAAACAATGAATCATCGAAAGGAGAAAAAACAAAAACTGTATAAAGATTTACTTGTTTACAGATGATTATGATTTTGTTGAATTGTCAACGGAGTCCCGTTCAGTGTCTGTAGGGGAGCAGATACACATTAAAGGGACAGTAAAGGAAGGATTTTGAGGGAAATGGCCTGTTGCAGCCACAGTTGCTCTGTCTCTTTCCAGTTTTGCCCACTGATCCACCTGTGGCCGTCATGTGCCAGCCTTACCAAAACACTTGGCCTGGAGGGGAGAGGGGACAGAAACCCCAGTGCCTACTATGTGGCCTTCCATTTTTTTTCTCCTGTCTCTCAGTTGTCTTGGCTGAAAGCTCTGTTTGAGGATTTTTTGCAGTATTTGAGTTGGTAGCAAGTGCCTTTCTAAGAGCCGTGTCGAGGCTCCAAGTCGCGCTGCCCAGTTTGACCTCCGTGTTCTCAAATCTCAAAGGGATATAAGTGTACATCTAGAGTTCAATTTCACAGCAACACCATTCAAGGTATTTGATCAAAACAGAAATGAATACTCTGTATATATGTGTAAATACTAAAGGAGTCGCTGTGTATATTTGAAATAAGTAACTTAAAGACAAGTCACACAATTTTATTATTATTATTATTATTATTATGATTAATTTTATTATTATTATTTTTTTTTTTACAACGCCATTCATTTTATTTATGCCAGTTGAATTAGGCATGTTTTATGACTCTTCATATCCAAAGTCCCACAGTTAGGAACTTTTACAATGAGGTACCATCTATGAAGGAATTTCTGATGGGTTTATAAATTGTTAGTAATGAGGACGCATTTCTTTTTTTTTGTGACTAACTGTCACATCAGCAGTTGTGGCTATGTCTTGTGGCAAATCAGTGATGCCTTTAATTACCATAAAATAACTGGCTAAAGGATAGAAGGCTACTTTCATTTAAAATATAATAATAAAAACTTTTTTTCTGCCTATATATATGGTACAATATTACTAAATTTGGTCTCAGGCTTCAGCTACCTTTGCAATGTAACTCTTCTACCAGCATGGCAATATTAACCAGTTAGTCTACGTCAAAAGTTGTTTGACGGCAAGCATTATGGATAGTTTTTGGATGCAATTAAATCCAAATTCTTTAGCACTTAATTTTCTCTATTAAAGAAAACTGAGGAACACCTGTATTAGCTAAAGTGATAAATCCGTTTTTTTTATTATTTCATAATTGCATCGCAAAACATGTTTTTAATATGGTCATACAGGGGAAGTCAAAAATGCATCAAATGGGGCAGAAAGGTTCTGTCACACTGCTATTTAGAGACTGACAGTTGCCGTTATGGCCACTCCTCAATCCTTGATGTACCACTAGGTGTTTTGCTTGATGGCGAATGGAGAACGCCTGTTATGAAAATGTAAGTATGAGCGTGGCCAAATTTGCACCAACAAATCATCTGCCAATTGGAAATGTTTGACCCAGTCATTATTTGCTCTTTACACTTTAGTCAGTTTTTAGTTACTCTATTAGAGGTATCACTGATTTCGGTTGTTTATTCAGGATTTGGTTAACAAGAAAATTCACCAGTAGCTTTTTGCAGGCAGTGCTGCAAAGCTGCCAACATTATAGCCTTAAGAAGTTCTCAAAACATTTCTAAACCCATCACAAACCCTTTTCTTTCAGGTGCCTTAATGTAATGAGTAATTCATTATATTTGTATCATCTTTTTATGTTGTTGGTTTGTTTTCACTATTAAGGAAAGTAACTTTAAAACATTGTGTGTTGTATAGTGGCGTGTTTTATTCGCCTGAGTAAAGTGCTCTCCTTGTCTTGCTTTGCTGTCATGGAGATTTCTGGAATAAAACACTTAATGGAGGATTTGAGATAGAAAAAAGTCCACTACAACTCTTTTGAGTGTCATGAATGTGGATGTCAGTCGGTCAAATGTGGACATGCATTGGCTTCATGTTTGGTTTAAAGGCTTTAATGAAGGGAACAATATTTGCAGTTGCAAATGTTTTGCTACCATGCAGATGTGTTTTTTTTTGTTACCAACTCAGTTCAAAAGTACCCCTTTTTCATATCATGTCATTGTCTCAAAACTGCATCGTATTTTCTGTAAATGGGACACAGCAAAATATAGAATTAAAGATGCATCACTGCTGGTGTTAAAAGATGAATATGCATATTGTATACATTTTATTCTACAAGTGACAGTTCGTTTTATACAAAGTTTTCCATTCTTTTAGTGGATGTTTCACTGTTCTAATTAATCATCCCAGTTATTTATTAAAGCCATTTTGTTCAAGTTCTTGATTCTTATCATGTCTGCAACAATAACGGAGAAGTCGCCGTTAGCAATGAAAATCGTAGGCTTTGGGCACCCTTCAACAATGTTCATTAAAAAACTACAAACAAGGAAATATCGCATAGCAAAACATAGTACACAAGTAAAAGCAAAACCTGAATCTAAGACAAAATAGTAAAAGATATATGGGGCTACAATATGAATAACGTAACAAATTTCAGTAGACAGTATTGCAAAAAACCTTAAGGGGAATGTAATAAATATACATAAAAGGTATAAACAGTCTGTTAACCCTTGTGTTGTCCTCGACGGACAAATTCTTGACATTTTTGTCCCTTTTTCAGACTTTTTTTTTTTTTTTTTCAATAACACCACCTTACTATCACTAGTTTTACAGTACTTTTGGAATTCATGGTAAATATCCCTCATTTACATAGAATTATGCCTAATATGTAGGTCAAAAAAGAAGAAATTATGAATTATTTTGAATAATAGGTAAGATCAGAGTAACGTACCGATTAGTTTAGTCAGGAATGAAAGTGATCAATTGTATTTGCAAAGATCGGTATTTGAAAGTACTGAAAATTTATACACAGATCAGATACCAAAAAAAAATCTACTTTAAAGTAGTTTATGTTCTTTTTTTGTTATGACTGACTGTCAAACAGGATAATGAAAGAAGGTTCTGTGGCATTTATTGTTTGTGTTTGTTCATGTTTCACAAAGAGTTTAACCTGAGATAGACCGACAGCCAAGATAGAAATCAAACCACATACATACAGTGATACTAGTACACATTGTTAAAACATAATAAAATGTATGACACACTTGTATCAGATCAGTACTTGGTATTGGCAGATACGCATGTTCATGTATCAGGATTGGTATCGGGAAGCAAGAAATGGTATCAGACCATAAAAAAAGAACATTTTAGTTTTGCTTCCTAAACCAATCTGAAGTGGTAACTGCTACCATGAGACATACAGAAAACATGCTATCATCAGATTACAGTTAGACAGTTAAGTACAATGTCACCATGCATTTAAGCTGCAGTTATCCTTATTGTTATACAAATAATTGAGCAGTTGCACCAGGTTAATGTTTTCACAGTAAGCCTCTATAAACCCACTGTACACTACCTGTCAATAACAAAACAGCAGTCAGTATGTCAACTTTAATGCTAACTTAATTTGCACCTAGAATGTAGCAAGCTAAAGAGCCAGATTTTTCCCTCAGGAGTTGGTGGAGACCAAAAACAGAGCTAAAAACCAACTGGATATTGGACATAACAACAATCAGAGGGACAGAAACAAATCTACAAATGAATGCCAATATAGTTCTTTGCCAGCTTGTGTGTATAGGAAACTTCTTGCTAACATGTATCACTGCTGCTACTGAGATTTTATTATATTCTACCTACTCTCTGCTTGTTCTGAGTACAATTTATTAACAGTATATACATGTTTAATGCCTCAGTTCAATCAACTACATTTCACCTAGTTTTCATAACTGTTCAAATGGTAAAATAATTTAAAAAAACACACAAAAAAACGTAATAACAATAAGTATGTTTGGCAAATGTTCTCCAATGCTTTAAAAGGTCACCATACCCCAATCACAAAAAACTGTTTTCTCACTTCATATGAATATTTCTTCAGTAGAAAGTATTTCCAGTGGAAGCAGTTCACAGTAATGTTTTTGGATCATTCAGACCAGATGTGATGCTTCCAGTAAGATTTTCAAAAAACATCTTTCAGTATTTATAAACAAAAATAAAATTGCAATCATCTCCATAGTACTGGTATAGAGTGAGGAAGAGATGTTAGAGACAAATTAGACATCAATTCAGTTCTGCTCAGTTTAATAGCTCAATCGCAGATTTGTTAATGTTGATTTTTAACTTAATAGTCTGTGTATTTACACATCAAATCACATCAAGATTATCTCTCACCCTCCATCTGTTGCCACTCACACAAGAATAACAATCTTCTGAAACCCTACAGTCCTTGCCCTTGCCCTCAGCTGTGAGGGCTGAGGGCGGCCTGGATCGATCAATCCAATAACCTCACCAACCTCCGCGCCATCCTGCCATCACTCTCCACTCTCTCTTCCATCACACCAATAGAACCTCATCTCCTGTTCTGGGCCGATCCGGTCTCCGCCAATGGGAGGCTGGCGTGATCATCCTGGTCATATAAAGATGTGAATGTTTCATGAGTAATGGTATAATGCCGTGTGGAGTGTTGGTGGGATGGGACACTTTTCCTCCCTGCTCCCATGGGTGCCCCTGGCTGGCGCTAATAGGACCTTCCCTTGTCGGAAAGGCCGGATCGACTTACACAGCTTTGTGGAAGTGATGGCGTTGCAGTGTTAGAGAGGAAGAGAGATGATGATTTTTATGGAAAAACTAAAATGCAGATGACTGTAAATTCCCTTTAAGAAGGGTTTGATCCTGTAGTCCAAGCATCATTTTCCCCTGTAAAGAGATTTTAACATTATTCTGATATTAATTATTAGCCTCATTGGGCTTCTCAATCTGTACAGCATATGATTTTAACCCATCAACATTGTAATATTTTTCCCTCTTTTATGTCTTATAATTAAGCATAAAACCCTTTATTTATTGCCACTGCTTGGTACAAGGTAGATGTGTGATGCCAAGTCGTCTTTGTGCCTGTCAGCATCAGTACCCCCATCTACTACACTGATCCCAGACTGCATCAGTAAACCGATACCAGATTCCAAAAGTGGCTCCTTAAAACAAGCCAAGGACATCTTGGTACGCTGCAGTTGTAAACACATAGTACTATTACACTGAGCTCAAAATGGCTGAAGGTTGCAGTCTCTTTTATACACACAAGCACCTACACACTGCAGACAGCAGTACACTGACTGACTGTGAGATGGTATTTTGAGTGTGCTCCTGCTCTCTGTCATTGCTCTGTACATCTGTTGATGTGGGTCTTTGGGACCATCTGACAGTGGAAGCAGCTGGGTGACAGGATTTTAGGCTAAGCCCTCTGTCCTCACACAACACACACACACACACACACAAAGTTACAAACCAAACATGGCCCTCATGGGACATCAAGCCAGCACGTGTTGGTGGGCAGCGGGCTGCAGCTGGCATTGTGGGCTGACTGAGGCAGAGAAACAAGCCGCAGTGTACTGACTGTGTCTGTGTGTGTGTTGGCTGGCACTGCAGGTCTGCCTTGCCGCTGTATTAACCCTCACACGTACCCTCTGCACCAGAAGGTGATGGTGGTGGGGGGGGGGGGGCAGCTACCAATTTGGCAGACAGGAGTGCAACTGTGATGAGTTGTACATTGCTATCTGGGACAACTGTTCACTGTGTGTGTCTGTGTGTGTGTGTGTGTGTGTGTGTGTGTGTGTGTGTGTGTGTGTGTGTGTCCAAATAAACCAATGCAGGTGCGGTTTAACTCAGCAGTTACATTAAGAGAAATAAAAGGATACAGAAAAGTATACTTGAATTTGAATTAAAACAAATGGGCAGGGGCAGGAAGCCCTTCATTATAATCAGTTATGATAATCACAAAATTAAGTGATCATTTGTTGTATAAAACGTCAGCAAATAGTGAACTCCCATGGTGATGTCTTTAAATATATTGTCAACCATCAAGCCATAGACCCAAACTCAAAGAAAACAGAAAATACTTACATTTAAAAGCTGGCGAATTCTAGCCGGTTTTGCTTAAAAATCGATGTAAATGATCAATCGATTATCAAACAGGTTGCTGATAAATTTTCGGTTGATCAAATGGCTAATGGTTCTAGCTCTAAGGTATGATTGACCAAAAGCTGCCTATGCATTGGGTTTATTTAGAACCTATTATCACAACAATGCTTACTTATGGGGCTTTGGGTTCCTTAACGATCAATCTTTATACGTCAATCTTTAAATAGTATATAATATATTAAAGTATTTAATGTAGTTCATTCTCTTGCTGCTTGTATGAAACTTTAAAGTTTTAATTTAAACACTAGTAACAATACTTCTGGTGTTTAGTAGAGACTACAAATCTTCTTTTACTCAGTACTGCTACAAGGCTACAAATGTCAACCTAAAAGGAATGGTTGTGACGCAGGAAGATCACAGCCATGGAAGTCATACAAAACACACATGTTGGAGTTTGTAGGGCAGATGGAAAAGTCAAAGGTCATAGGAGGGTAAAAAACTGTGAATTTGCATCAACTCCCTACTACAGTTACAGCACTTGTCCACACTTAGACACACTCTTGCACACATATTCATGCAGTGGCATGATAACATGCATGTATACTCATGGTCGTTTGGATATCTCTTTAGCAGCTGGTGGGAGAAAACAAAGCATGTCCTCATATATCGTGAAAATACAATGTATAATGCACAAACATATGGACTATGTTTACATAGACAGATGAAAAGATTGTGTTCTCAACACTGTGCTTTTTTGAGATTTCATCATGTAGTTTTCCTTCCTATGTTTCCCTTCACATATTCCATGCATGTCTGTTTGTACTGCACACGCTCAAGTGACAGTGTGCAGTCTAACCCGACACCCTGTACAGTGATATGCAAGGTCAATTTGCACCTCTACCAGCATGACTAACATCGGGGGTGTAAAACAGCCTCAGGAGCTACTCTGACACAAGTTATAGTATGTACAGTACAACGGAATCAAAAGCTACTAAACATATGCAGCGTTAGACATCTACGTTATCTGTTTTCAGACAATTGTTAACCCAATATCTGAGGACAGTATGGCACAAACATCTGTGTCTAGAAAAACACTTAAGCATAGTAGTGTCCATGAGAGAAAATAGCATTATCCAAAGTATGAATAATTTTCTGAGTAAAGAATAAATTGTGTTAAATTTTATAATCATATACCTTTATTTAACCAGGAAATGGCTCCACATTCCTTGCTAAGAAAAAAGTAGGCCCCTACCACATAAAACACAGTCATATAAATAAAATATTTATAAAATAATAAACATAATGACCATCAAAGTACAGGAAATCAAAAAGATGATATAAGATTGATAAAGTAACCCCTAATATAAAGAAATACATATTTACATATTTTTCTCTGTGGAACGTTATTCCGTGTTACTTAGTTTTACTATTTATCTCCCCTAACACCCAAAAGCCCCACAAAAGTCGGACAGAAGTCCTTTTTTCATTGTCACTCAACTGGTCCGGATCAAGATGTCGGCAGAGAAGCCGGATGCAGAATGTACGTAACGTAGCAAGGTTATCCACCGGACATTTTTAATTATGGCGGGCTAATTTACCTGTCGAAGCCCACACTTCAATACCTCCTGCACTCAGTTAACTTAATAACGTTAGCATTTTAAAGTCAAGCTAGCCTGCTTAAACTTTGATAATGTTGCTACAACACGGCATTGTGAAAGAAGCTAGCTTATGACTAAATGCTACACTCGCTAACGTTATATATTTGTAGTTTCCCGTTGTGCTGACCACACTTCTCCAAAGGATTGACTTTCTGCTGACATGTCGCGTATCACAGCTTCACTCCACCCAGTGTAAGTGCATGCTGCTTGTGTTGACGTGCATACGACTATTGTAAATCTACGTGCTGGCTCTGTTTGGTCTTGTTAACTGGCTTGGTTAAATATCAGTAAGATGACTTATGGAAGGTTAGGCCTTAAGCTAACAGAGCTGTTGACTGTTGGTCTTTGGTAGCTCTGCTTGAGTCTTGACCTCTCATGACACTAATTTTGTTGCTTTTGGCCAGTATTTTCATATGTATTTCTTGTTAAATAATCTCTTGTAGCAACTGAGGAGGTTTATTATTATTGTCATGGTTTGTCAGGTGCATTTTGATGCTTTACTGCGATTGATTTACAGTGTGTTGCATAATATGATTATTAACTAACCCTAATTTTAATTTTGCTATTTACTGTGGCGTTAGAAGTACCTTTTTATTTAAGTAGCTGGTGTAAAAGTAGCAATGCAATAGTGTAAAAATACTGTAAGTAAAGGTCATGAATTTTTAATAAAAGTACAGCAAGTATTAGCATCAAAATACACTCAAAGTAGCCTACACAATATGCAGAATGGACCATGGTTATACTAGTTTTAATTTTTTACGTTTATCACAAGCCACATGTTTTATTACATACACAAATAATTATAGATCATTGTTGTGCAAAATATATTATTTGTTGGATCATTTGATCATTAAATCTTGATGTCCTCATATCCCAATTAAAAACATACCTCTATGTTGTGCAAGATAACACAAATTATAGTAACGTTCTTTAATTACCATGGAAAAAAACACAGCACATAAAAAATCAGTGCATTAGGTCTAGGGCGTTGAGAACTTGTTGAATCCTGTTTTGCGTTTGACATACTGTAGGTGGACAGTTGGTTATAGCAGCACCTAGATGATGAGAGGTTGCTGTTTGATGCAGATAGACTGACACCATATGTTAAGCCTAATATTTTATCTACGTTTGATACACAGAATCAGCCTTGTCTCACAACATCTCCCCTATTGCAGCGTAGGAATGCAACTGATTTCTTTTCCCCATTGTTGATTAATCTGCCAATTATTTTCTGAATAAGTTGATTAATGGTTTGTTTCCTTTTAAGAAGTTGTTCTGGAGCTTTAGTTAATAAACCATGATCTTTATCAGCAGGTGGAATTAGTCTACATGTCATGAAATTGCAGATGTTAACATTTTTCATAAATTTGAACATATTAAGTATCTCTCCTCATGGCTTAAAAGCTGAGGTTCAACTGCCACTAAAGATCATGCGATATGATCGAAAGCTCCACACAAACTGCAGTATGTAGTTCAGTGTGGCGTTGACTCGTGCAGATCGCTCTCTTTGCAGTTTTTTTTTTTTTTTAAACAAGTTGGAAGCAGAAAGCAAAACCTAACTTTACTTTTCATGATATTACACACAGATAAATGTTCTTCCCTCATCTTAAATCATTGTCTTAAATCAATACAAGAGCAGCCTACTTCCTTGTTTACTACTGCAATGAAACGCTTGGTTAAATTGTAACCTCGGTTCTCTGAGTAAAGACTATTTTTCCACTCATATTTCTTAATTGAAGTTTTCTTTAAAATAGTGTGGGCAAATCACATCTCGTCTAATTCTTCTGAACCAAGTCTCGTCTTGTGTGCTGAGTGTCTCATCACGCCACTAGGAAAAAATAACTTTAAAAATGCACAATTCACAACATAGTAAACTGCCTAGACCTGCTGTTGAAGAAGTAAGTGCACCTTGAGTGGAGATGGTCGCATGGTAGTGTGAACGTTAGTGTGGATTAGGTTTTGGTAATGGGAGAAGCACAAATATATTTTACTTTCTAGTGTATTTAAGCTTTAATTTGCATATTGGAACCCCTCCTATGTGACTCATCCTTGACAGGTTTGCCCACCATAAGTACATAATGAATGTAATATCACACATTCCTTGGTTAGTTTGGGCATGTCACAGAAATATGTTGCCTTAAGCCATGTCAAGCATAGGTTAGCCAATTTGTTTGAACAATAATGCTGAATAGAAAGTGATTGAGCACAGTAAACATAGTGCAACTCTATTGTAGTTCTGATCCACACCTCAAACTCTTTACATTTAATGAGCTTTTATTCCACAAAATAGACTGAATGACAACTAATTTTTTGTACATTGTCTTCACATTTACATGTATTGCAGCAGTCATAGATTTGCCTGTGATTGTTATTTAGTTTGATTAACTGCAGCATGTAGTGGCTTGATGTTTAGCTCATTTTTATAAGTTAGAGACAATTATTAAACTTCCTGCATTCCCTTTATCCTTACAATGTAGGCGTCCCTTATAATGTCCAGCTAACCAGCACACTGACTGACAGTAGGGCTTCAACTAACTTCTATTTTCACTTGCTCGTTCAATTTTATTTGCTGACTAAAGGCTGAATATATTTGGGTTATGAACTGTTAGTTGAACAAAACAAGATATTTGAATGATATTTGTTACGTTACAAATCATAACTAGCACATTTATCAATTTTCTGACTTTTTATAGACGAAACGATTGGAAATAAGTCCTAAAATCATCACATTGGCAAAGCTGAAACTGGGAAATGTGTTGCATTTTTTTTTTTTTAACAATAAGTCAGTTTTCAAAATGATAAATCAGCTGGCCAATTAATAGATTTAACAGTTCAGCTCAGTTGACTGGAATATTGTATGATTTCAGTCACAGTTGTGGAAATACACTTTATGTTATAGTATATAAGACACCATTAGTAATAAATATACTGACAATACAATAAGTTAATAATTAAAAAATAAGAAAACAATTTTGGAAACTGTCCCGAACTGAAACCAAAAATATTTAAGGCCCTAACCTCAAAAAGCAATGCAGTTATCACTGTGGAGGTCTGACTGTTTACGTGTTTTTCGTCTATTGTGTTGACGAAAAATGGGAAAAGTGATGCTCACCCGAGGGGGAAAAAAAATAAATCAGAACCCATTCGATACTTAAATCAATTCTCTCAACTTGACACTTGGCACACACGACCTTTAGATGGCTGATCAGAGGTCAACCCCATCTGTACTCAATCAATTCAATTATAAAGCCTGAGTGAAAAGATAATTGAAAGTTGCACGGGGAATCCCACTTAAAGATAATTGATTGCATTCTTCAAGGCCTATAATCCTTTTCATCCATTAAAACGTATGGATCAAATTTACATTTTGTTACTGTTGTTCATTCATGCACCCACCAAAGAAGATGCTTAATAATTAGACTTCTTTTAAATTTATAAATCTAGATTTGGAGTGTTTGTGTTGGCAGGAATTTGGATTGCGGAGAAAATCCCTAATCGAGGTTGTGTGAGGTCATGCTAGGACTCTGCGTTGGCATTGAGCGATGAGGGCACAGCTGGGAATAGCTGGTGGATGGATGTGTTGTTTGGCAAGGTTCCCGATGTGACAGCTGACTTAATAAAAAAGACCTTTTATCCTGCAGACGAACATGTGGCCCGTACATTTCTAACAGACAGACGGTTTCTCTGCTGCTGGGGACCAGGTGAGGGGAACTGTGACCTGCTGTGGACCCACCTTCCCTTAAAGTTCATTAAAGCTGATATCTTTAGTGCATTAAGACAGTTTTAACTGGTAAATTCGGCTCAGGAAGGTATAAGTAAAAGACACAGAATTTTGACCCCACTGAGAGAGAGCAGGGCCACACTCAATCTCTGAATGGTGTGCACTGTTGTGAAATGGTGTGCAACTGGTTTGAGATCGTAGACTGTAAATATTAAGTCTATGTTTGAGATCTGTTTTCTCTCGTTGGGTGGGTGTCTCTAGTTTCTTGGCTCAGGTCACAGGTGATACCCAATCAGCAGAGACGTGTCTGTAGACTCGTGGTAATGAAAAGGCAGAGTGCTCTCCCCCCTTGGGGTTGAAAATCACGCTGTTCCACCCCCTAGAGGCCTGGAGAACTTCCGCTGTGTAATCTGGATTTAGTGGTTTTCAAGAGGTTTTCTTAATTTGCTGGTGTTTTGTCTATTTGCATGCGTTTCGTTAACCGTCGGCCACCGTAGGTAAACGTGACCCTGTCCCAGCTTTTTGGAACGTGTTGCAGGCATCAAATTCAAAATGAGTGAATATTTGCAAAAAAAACAAAGTTTATCAGTTTAAGCATTGTCCTTGTAGTGTATGCAATTGAATTTAGGTTGAAAATGATTTGCAAATCATTGTATTCCGTTTTTATTTACGTTTTACACAGCGTCTCAACTTCATTGGAATTTGGGTTTGTAAAAAAAGACATTTAGTGCTATTAAACAGGGGAACACAGCTATTCCTCATGTTGGAGACGCTGGAAACAGCATTTATTTGTTTTTGCTCAAATGTCAACTGCAATTCAAAAGAATGATACATTTTCTGTTATTTAACTGATGTATTAGTCTATCAACTAATCATTTTAGCTGAAAATCTCAGCGACGTAGAAGCAAGACGAACATTCCAGCGATTGGTAGGTTTTGCTCAAAGCAAGTTAAGCGTATTTTCTCCTTTTGACCTCCTGAGAACAAGCCTATCCCTCACCCTTAACCCAATTAGTTTCTAATTCACATCCTTATTATAACCCACAACCTGAGGGTTAGGGGTCCTAAACAACCTAACTGAACAGGTGAGGAGTGACAAAAAGTTGTAATTTAGGAGGATTTATTTTCTATGTCTTTTTGTTATGAAGACTACTCACACAGACCCCAGTCTCTCTGAGTTCCTGTTCCCTCCTACCCAGAGATCCCAGCCCTGGAGATGCTGAGAGAAGAAAAACAAAACAAAACAAACAAAACAAAAAAACAAAAAAAAATTATATATATATATATATATATTTTTTTTTTTTTACACCATTAAAGGCAGACAACATTGTCTCAGCACAACTGTTTGTCCTACTTTGTTTGATAGGGAAATTGGATCTAGACTTGAAAGGGGAGAGTAATGCGGTTAAAGGCATCATGAAAAGCCAGCTGTAACTGGATTTTATCCTCTGGGGAGTTCCAAGTGACTGCTGCCGTGAGGCAAGTCATTAGGGAAAATGTTTGTGTGTATGTTTGTCTGCCTCTGTGCTGAGACTGTATGTAGGAGGTTATACATTCTTCAGAGCGGGAGTTTGTGAATCTGTCCCCACATTGTACCTGGGGGAGGGGCAGACATGTCGGAACAAATATTTAGATTACGTTTTCACTTATACTCACTTTGTTGTTTGACACACCGTACTTCCCGGTCACTGCATAATTAGAGCTAAATAAATGCTGTCCTGCCCATTAAAAAACAACATATATATATATATATATATGTATGTGTGTGCGTGTGTGTGTGTGTGTGTGTGTGTGTGTATAAGTATGTGTGTGTTTAATATTTATAAGTATTCATTCATTTGCGTCATTTATAATGACAAAAAAAAAGATTCTGATAAATGAATATTTAAATTTTTTTTTAAACAGACTGTCAACCTTGTTATAAGTGTTGGCGTTGCATAGATCGTCCACCAAAGGTTGCTCTACAACGTCCATGTTGGCAACACTCTTATTTTTTTTAACGTGTTTTTGTTCAAAGGACTTTAAGTTTCATATCTTAAGTTTGTATTTTTACACATTTTTATTTATCAGAACTTTAATATATTTTGATGTTCCTCTCTTCTGTTGTGACTATAAAACAAATTGTCATATTTTTTTAGTGAGAACTTATAAACAACTGCAAATAACTGTTAGGGAAATGTGTTTGTTTTGTCACAAGTTTCTGGATTTTTCTTTTTTTTAAATATATATTGGATTTTTAATTAACTAAATATTTGTATCGGTATCGGCATTGGCCTTAAAAATCCTTTATCGGTCGGGCTCCATTGAAAACTGACTACTGAAACTCTGGCCCTTTGTAGCTGGGGTCTGACTTTGAGATCCAGGAAGATTTAATTACAACTTGAACACGATGTTAACTATGAAGTTGTATTTGACGTTACATGTGAAGTTGGATGAGGTTCTGAAATATAAGCAAACATTAATAAGCATCTGACTTACTAAACATTATTTACCTAAACTAAATAGTATAGCCACCAGCATATAACAAGAAACAATACTAAGAATTACATTCATTCCTCTGTCATAGTTAACATACCTGCAACATATTGCTCTGTAACATACACTGAGAATAAGCCACGTCTATAACAGCACACATATCCATAACGGAGTAAACACTGTAATGCACCTTTTAAAAGCTAAGCATGTGGCTTGTCTGTCTTCTGGTGATTGCACGTTGCTAGGAAACAACCTGAATATAAACGCGTGGCTGCTCAGTAATATTAAACAATCTGCACATCTAAACAGCAACAGCAATATTATCAAGGCAACATTCTCTCTCTCTCTCTCTCTCTCTCCCCCTCTCTCCCCCCCCAAAATCCCCCACGATGCAACACGAGCTAAACTTCCACATCGCAGAACACTTATTAAAGATAACGAGGCAGTAAAACCCATGACAGTTTAGCAAGCTACAGAATAGTTTTAACTTACGTTCTGGACTAACCACATCAAAAAGAATCATTAAAATCATTAAAAGAAAAAAGATCCAGAAAAAAGTCAGCTACTACATTCTGTCCCCTTCTCCTGTCTGATCGCAGTGCGACGTCAGGAGCCTCAGTTGATGCTGGGAAGGATCAAACGCAGGGTTTCCACACCGTGGGAATCCACCGCAATAAAAAGGATATTTAAATGAAAAGGGTAATTGTTACGTCAACATTTCTACCCTGGTTTACATGTAATGGTTACATCCCTACAACCAGTACAACATGTCCTGTTTTGTAGGCATGGTCGTTATTTATCCATCTATTTATTTATCCATCTATTTATTTATTCATTTATTTATGTTGTGCCAGTCCAATATGACGGTCATGATGTAAACCTCGCGTTGTAACAAAACTTGCTGAGTCTATTTTAATGCGTTTTACTGTGACTTTGTAATTTTACATCTATTTAATATCGATATTGCAATATTCCTAATCAATATCACATTTAGTTAAAATCATGTAACCCTAGTGATGACCCAGCTCCCTTTTTTATTTTTAAGCTAGAAGCTATTACTGAAACGTGTTTTGCTGAATGCAAGCATGTGTATTAGTGTGCCACGGTGACTGTTCATATGCGTGTTTGGTGCAGAACAATTTTAATAGCTTCTCGCCAAGGTCAGCTCCTTCGCTGTGCTATGTGTGGAATGAGTGAAGGCCTTTGCTTGCAGTGCCTTCAGCCAACTCCAGAGAGTTTCACTCATTGTGTGGCAGCCCGGGTGGAACAAAGACATTTCCACTGGAGGAACTTTGGGTTCCTGTTGATAAGGAGGGCAGCGTTGTGAGTCCGGGCCGTGTTTATATGCTTGTGTACAGTGGGGATCGGCGGAGCAGCAAAGGCTTGCACTTTCCAGACAACAAGTGGTGGCTGTATAAATAGTCACCCTTGGAGAAACATCAAAGGGAGAAAAGTCCACCCGATGATCACAATATTGTGTGCTTGCTGAACTCCAACCTGACCTTTTGAAACCAGCCCGTATACCAAATGTTGGTAACTTTACAGATTAAAGGTTTTTTTGTGCAAAATATCTCATTTATGACCAAAATTAGCAAGGTTTTGGGTATTATCACGTGACAATAAAACAAATGATCATATATTTTGATGACAACTCATAAATAACTACAAATAACTAACGTAAGGGAAAGTGTTTTTTCTGGATTTAAAAAAAAAAAGTCTATCGGCATATAGTATTTTTAAATAACCAAATATTTGTATTGGTCTTAAAAATCCTTTATCGGTCGGGCTCTACATGAAACCCACATTGTAGGCTAAACTGTGCTTCCGCGCGCCAACTTCAAGAGACTCAGATTAGGCTGGGAAAGATTAAACTCATGGTTGCCACGCTGTGGTAATACACCGTGATAATTATTATATTTTTTTTAAATGTAATTGTTATATCAATATTTTTATTGTGGTTTACCTTTACAACGATAATCGTTATATACCTACACCTTGACGCAGAAACCGCACATTCAACCCTGACCTATGACCCCTTCCTGCTTGTTGTTTCCCCTCCCACTTCTCCCTCTCAGCTGTCCTGTGTAATAAAGGCCTAAAATGCCCCCCAAAATAATCTTTAAGAAAAAAAAATGCCCATAGTTAAAAATGGCCCCTAATTAGCGTGGGACATTATTAGCTCTTGATCCTTATTCTGTAGAGACCACTATGTTGTATCCAACCCCTCTGATGACATTCACACACTGTCTGCTGCCTTTCCTGCCCACTTATCACAAGCTAATTGCCAGTAGGGCTAAGGAGACAAAGTTGCATCTAAACTGTTCATTCACTTATGCCAGTGGTGAGACACAAGCTTTCATGTCCCATATTCCCACGGTTGGTTTCGGGACTTTCCAAACTCTGCAGACAGCTCAGGATGAGACATTTTCAGCTCCGCTACATTATCAATTGGCTTCCTAAGCAAAGCCTGAAAATCAGGTTTTTTGTTCAGTGATGCGATTGCTGTCTTCACACACATGGATCGATCCAACTTTGTGTTTCTGCCTTGCCCCTCAGCGTCAATCCAATTGTATTCTTGACTCAATGTGCAGGTACATGTAACGAAATGGAGGAAATGTTTTACTGCCACAAAACCACTGAAACACACAGATTGAAGCTTTGCATTCACTCAGAATCTGAGAATGTTTTAATTTGTGCTTCAGAACATATTCAATGTGAAACAATTTTAGAAGAGCCTTCCGTTCTTCAGATTAACTGCTTTGTACGGCACTCCGGGTCTTCATTCACTCTCTAGCTGGCTCGACAACAGCTCGCCACTCTCTCTTTTTGAACGGTGTGTTTACAAACCGTAAAGCCATACTCACTGCCTATTCTACCTTTTTAGAACCATGATAAAATTGTATCCATAGTGTGAACATTGCCTCAAAAATAAACCACAAACGTTACATTTGCAACCAAACTTCAGACTGACAACTATCAGCTGATATATTTGGTCAGTATAGATAGATATAATCTTGTGGTAGATGTGTTCTTGATTAATTCTTAGAGAAAAGAATTGGTCCTGACCCACTATCATCCAAAAAAATCTGAAAACTATTTAATGTTCATCTTTGCTACATAGTGTTTTGTTTTTAAATTTAAATTGTGCCTCCTCTGAATTTAAGAATACTAACTTAATGTACCTAAATGTAAAGAAATGCTATAATTTGCATTTAAGAGTGATGAGTTCAATGCCGTCATTTTGGCTTTTTTTAGGTCAATGTATTAAAGTTTAAAAATCATTGTTTGAAGGGAAATGGACTGGACTTCAGTGACACCAAACCCACATCTGACACCTGATAAGGAGCTTGAGCGTAGCATGGACACCAGCAGGCGTGGAGCCAAAGATACTCTGTGGCGGCTCAATCGCGATGAGGGCTAAGAGTGCTGAGAGGTGAGAGGCATGTGTGGAAAGGGGAAAGGCTGATGTCTTCACATTAAGCCTATCAAAGGTTTCCTATGTGTGTCAAGCATCTCTCTCTCTCTCTCTGTGTGTGTGTGTGTGTGTGTGTGTGTGTGTGTGAATTGACTGCAGTAATTCTGTAGCCTTCTTTCTCAATGTTCATGCATTTTTAATGTTTGATCGTATAATTTCTAATAAGAAAAGAATTTCCACTCTCTCGATACTTCCGGCTTCTGAACTGGTTACAGTTCCACCAGAGTTCCACTGGGGGTGATCGCAGGCTAATGAATGGTGTTCTATGGAGATATACCCATCAAAATCACTTTTCTCAGAATATAATTTGAATGTTGCATTCAGAAGGAGAGGCTAAAAAAATACAAACTGTTGGGAGTTAGTTTTTTTTTTTTTAATCGCTTTTTTGTTCTAAAAAGCCTTTTTAAATGTTAATAATGTCATATACATCATACTGCTTGAGATACTGCTTTAAGGGCAAGCGCTGAGTCACTTCCTTTTCTCTCTCGAGGCATCGACAACACAGCGGACAGGTTAGGCTTTCCCTGTCAGTTCACTCTGACATTCTGGTTTCACTTTGGATGTCAGCAAGCAGGATCTCTGGTTGTAATCAGTCCTTCAGTGACCAGGCAGCATTTATTAGCAGAATGCTAGCGTGTTATAGGCAACAACGACTCAACCTGAAAGAAATTGAAAGGACATAAGTACCCGTTCATTCAACGTTCAACCTATAATCCATGTTGAACTTGGAAAAACTACTATCAAATCTGAGATTTCTCAATGACATTCAGCGGAAAGAGACACATTTAGCTGTATAGGTCCATAGAGTCCTATTTGTTTTGCACTCGCCTGCCATCACCCCCATTGGAACTCTGGTGGAACTGCAACCCACATAGGTACAGTGGGCCTTCATAGGGAGTGATCGTCATTGTCATTTGGATACTTATCAACGTATTTGAAATTAAGTTCTTCTAAAGTGTACAGACAAACAAAATCACACCAAGCCTAATACTTTGTGCTGAGACAACAGTTTTTTTTTTTTGTATCAGTAACCTGGATTATTTAAAAAGTATTTACTTGTCAGTGTTTTCCTAACAAAATACATTCAATTATCAGTCAATTTAGTTTCTAATTTACTTTGACTTACCAGGTAAAAGGACTTCCGCCCAGTGTTTCTGCTCCCATTTCGGGTGATTTGTGCCTTCATGTATAGTATTAACAATACTCCTTCCTTCAGTGGCTGTTTTGATCCTTGCTTATTGATTTTCTCCACAGAAGGAGTCAATGCAGAGATGAGCACTACTGCTGCAGCAAGGAGGGTCAGTAAGTTTACAGCTTACACACACACACATGCGCACACACACACACACACACGCACACACCTAAAGAGACAAGGAGGCATGAAGGAAGGTTTCTTTCTCATGGGAAGCTGGTTTATTTTTAAACGGTGACCTGGCCTAACAAAACGAATGTAATCTCATGTAGAGATTTACTGTAATCTATGAGTTTGCTTTGTTATCTCTCCGTTACAAATGCAGATATTTTAATTAAAGAGGCATCTTGGCTATTGGATTCTCTCATACAAATTGCAGACTTCACAATGGATTAGCTACTGGTATTCAAATTGACCATGTCAACTAAAAGAAGAGAAGACGTAATCTTTAACATAGCCAGAGGCATCTTAGCCTGTTTAAGTATCCCTCCATTACCGGAAATACAATGGTCTATGACACGCAACCAACTCACTATACAGTCAACAAAGACGACTAGTTATTAAAGAGATAACAGTGGATGGGAAGGACCTGATTATGGTGCAATGATCAAATTGTAATAAACAGGTACATATAATCAAATAGTTGGTGCACAGATTGTTCTGTAATTTTAAGCAAGTAGCTTTATCTTTGAAGTCAGCAGATCTTGTTGGGAGTAAACATAGTTTTCATCATATGGCCTGTTGATTGAGCAATTTTTAAAATGAAATGTGAGCTGATACAACATTTTTGAAATAATTTCAGAAGAGCAACCATGTCTCAAACCTCCTGCATGGATGACTTTCAGTTGCGTCCTGACATCATTTAACCTGTTTAACCAGTTGCATTCCATTTATGTTTAATTTCTTTGCTGCAAAGCTACCAGACTTTGAATTATTAGTAGAATTATACTGTAGCACACGCATTCCCACAGGTTCACCTTTTTTGTTACATTGTATATATTTGATCCGGTTAGTTTTGGTTTCACACTGCAATGATGTGTGCACACGTGGCCGATGGTCAGGGACAGTTGTCGCAATAAGCTAGTTATGTCAAATTGTTTAAGTAGGTTAGTGCATCTTCTTGGGAAAAACCATACGCCTGCTGGGGATCTTTAAGTAAACTCACAGGCTTTGACGTTTGTGTTAACTTTAGGAATGGCAGATCGAGAAAACGCACAATAATACAACTGTCAACACAGGCAACGCAGGCAATTTGTGTGAATGCTCCTAACACACTGTAATACTTTAAACTTGAAAAGTAGGTGAATAAGATAATATCTACATGATGTTATAATGGCCCAGGAAGTGGAGAGGGTTAGCGGTTTCATTCCCGCCTCCAATACACAAGTCAAAATGTCACAGAAAAACACAAATCACTCCTGGTGGCTAGGCCAGTGCCTTTCATGGCTGCCATCAGTGTGTGTGCGTTTGTGTAAGCAGTGTCTGGTGCGGTGTCTAAGCCTAACCCTTTTTTTTTTAACCATAACTTTTTGGTGAAACATTTGTTGTTATGCATTTGTGTTGTGTATGTGCTTTCTATCAAGTTTTGACCAGTGTCGCTCTTGCCTTGATTGTCCAAGACTAGGCAGATGAAGGCAGGGATGTCAGTACTACTACTGCTTATCATCAGTCAGAGAAGGATAATGATGTGTAGACATGACACCAATGTGAGGAAAGAGAGCACTGTCAACGTGCAGCCATGGTACTAGCTACCCATGCCTATACCGACCCCTACTGTTGGAAAAGGTTCTTACACATTTCTGCCACATCTTTTTCATTGTCATATGGAAGCTAGAGTTGATTTTACACTTAAAATATTAAATCAGTTTTTAAAATATGACATAATGTCAAAAGCCCAAAATGATGTCCTCAAATGTCTTGTTTTCTCCATAACTCAAAGATAATAAGTGCACTGTCATATAGGAGAGAGGAAACTAGAAATTATTCACATTGAAGAAGATGAAATCACAATTTCTTTTCATGAAAAATGACTCAAACCAAAATAGTTGGCGATTAATTTAATGGTTGACAACTAATCAATAAATCGATACATCTTTGCAGCACTATTTAATTTAACATTGAAGTGCTGTTTGCATTCTTGCACCAGTAGTGATAGTAATCCAGTAATATATTATTTTAAATGCATGGACTTTTACTTGTAATGGAGTATTATCACAGTTTTGCCGCACAGTTGCTTAATCATTACCCTTGTCCCAAACCAAGAGCACAACAAACCTCCTAATTAATGGAGCGTCCAACATTCCTGGCTTTTATACTGGCACACAAAGGAGGCCTTTTTGTGGCTCAGCAATAAATCAGTGACTGCAGTTAGTCAGCGACACTTCAACACAATGTAACAGTGATGTTTCTGTAATGGCCACAGCCACGGTGACCACTTAACAATCACACATTTCTGACCTCCTTAGTGTACTGTTGCACTAACCACGAAATCAAGCATGAAGAAAGGTTAACCGTTAACTAGCCGCAACATTAGCCAATCAGCAAACACATAGTCTCTTCATCTTACATGTCATGTAGATGGATTAACCAGTGTCAGCTAGAAAGTGTTTTTTACAGAAGCCATTTGTAGAGAGTTTTTTTTTTTAATTAAAAAGTAGACAAGACATGCAAGTCTCTCCTGAATTAATTTAATTTTAATCTTGTTTACTCAGCCGACGGAAAATCACTTAACTTGTACACTTGCAGTTCAAGTCTGAGTGATCCCACTGAGTGCAAGTGCAGATGGCAAAAGCAGCAAATCGAACCAATCCGAGCAGCTGTTCAAGTCTGAAAGTGTAACCAAGAAAGAAATCCAAAGGAAATGTATTTCAATACATACAAACCAGTTGGGATGTTCTCAGTATTTAAAAGAGGAGTGCTCTGGGGCCATAAGTAAAAGTACCAATACTTTTAGGAAACATTACTCAAGCACAAGTGAATTCACCTATCTGAGAAATTACTCTAGTAAAACTAATAGTAGTTGATTTAAAATGTACTAAGTAAAAGTTAATTGGTTACATTAAAACAAACTGTAAAACAGGGCTGGGGGGATGTCTCCCATGTAGTGAAAATAGGACAAGGGGTCATAAATCCAAAACTATTTTGTTTTTAATCAAGGAATCATCTATACAAATGTATAAACATCCTATTTGATCAACTGAGGCTTATGTTCACAGCCCAGACTAGCAGTTAGCTTCTACACACCTAAGTAGCACGTATGAGCTAATTAGATGTATGTGAATCAATTTAGCTAGTGTCCTACATATGTTATCCTATGGGTTGCTAGTGCCAGACAAAAATTAACATTGCCATGACACATGTTTTGCCAAATGGCAATTTGCTACTAATTGGCAATGCTGCCACTTCCGTCACCTTTGGCAGGCACATCTGGCATTGCATGACGATACTATTGGTTCTCTTGATTTTAAATGAAAAACTGTCTTTCAAATGTGGCCATAGATTTTTTGCGTTTTGGGCAGCAGAAATAAATGTTCCAGCTTGTATTTCCACTGAACCAGTCTCTGAACCGCCATCGCTCGCCTGACTTACTTCCATCTTGTTCTCAATCTCCTACAGAAAGACTTGGTGCCTGGTAGGCAGACTAGGTGCTGATCATTTGTCACTGTTGTCGTTTCGTTACTCAAAATTTATTTTCTTATACTCCGTAACAGGTGGGATTTGTAATGTAGCGAAATATAATACTTCACTCAAAACTTAAAGTACATTTTAAGTTATTGATTTAAAAAACTACTTGATAAATACAAAATACACAACAAAACTACTCAATACAGTAATGTGAGTAAATGTAGTTTGTAACTTTCCACCTCTGTCTGGGACATACGCACTGAAGCAAACATCAGTCTTTAATAGGAGGTCCATTTGGTGTTATCGTCATATCTATTTAAAAAATAAAGAAGTAATTTTTTCATAGATTAATTGAATGGAGAGATAAAATGATGAATTGGGAAAAATAATTGCCAACTATTTTGATAGTCTATTATCGGCTTTAACATTTTTCAAACCAAAATGCCAAACATCCTCTGGTTTCAGCTTGTGAATTTGGTGTTTTGTTGTTTGTCTGTTTTATGTAATCGTCGACTGAATATATTTGGGTTTGGAATGTCGGACAAAACAAGACATTTGAAGAAGTCAACAAGTCTGAAGTCAACGGAAACTATGCCCCTACCCCACATATATCATTTAACGTGTCGTTATTAACGACACTGCCAAGAGCCAAAATGAACTGACAATCAAATCCACCAGTAAGAGGTGCCGGTCCAGGTATTCTAAATTTAAATTAATTGATTTTCTATTTTTTGAATGCCAGATTATGTGTTTCTAGAAACAAAACATTTTAAAGAATATGTCAGAATAAGTGATAAAGTAATGAATATCTATATAAGGGGATTGTTGAGTGCAGGAGCAGATGTGAGGACAGAAACCAGAGGGGGGGGAGGAAGTGTGGGTGTCTGGTGACAGAGGGCTGTCTTTTTCATCAGCCTCATTAGTTAATTATATTGTCAGGGATCCCATTAGTGTTTTTACAGTTCACTGAACTCCTCCCTTTGTATCAACGTGTGTGTGTGTGTGTGTGTGTGTGTGTGTGTGTGTGTGTGTGTGTGTGTGTGTGTGTGTGTGTGTGTGTGTGTGTGTGTGTGTGTGTGTGTGTGTGTGTGTGTGTGTGTGTGTGTGTGTGTGTGTGTGTGTGTGTGTGTGTGTGTGTGTGTGTGTGTGTGTGCGCCTTGTTAGACAATATAGATGTCCGTTTACCTCATTGGCATGCAGAAAAAATACAGGCAGAGATTCAGAGGTCTGGAACATTAATAAACCAGCCTGGTCCTACCAGACTACATTTAATTTGTACAGAGGGTCTGGCAACTCTCCATTCACAAGTGTTAACTTCCATTAAGGCGGGTCCTCTGTTGAAGTTTAAAACTATTGGATCTGCCCAGAGCCACTCTGGAGTTGCCATAACCCATTGCTAACGTTTGGTCGTGACGACAGTATGTTATGCACATGTGCAGCAAGAGGGGAGATCGACAAGGCTTATATTTAGCATTAGTATAGCTTGTTTTAGCCAACTCCTTCACCACCAACAGAGCGAGCTGGAAAATCAGACTATTCCAGAACTCTGTGGTGGGGAGGGCCACAACATCATGGCCACCAACCAAACTCAGCAAAGATTGTTCCTGCTCGGGCTTTAACTTCTATATATTAAGCAGCGTTACCACAATGGACCGAATGGCTTTGCTCGCATCTTTCTCCGCCGCCATTATGGAACTACAACGCTAGCGCATAGCCTCAACGTCATTTTTCTCAGCCTCTCCCTCTGTTTGCTGATTGGGCCGGTAAAAATTTGGCCGGAGAAAACCCAAGAATATACCGCAAACCTAGACTGTGTACTAAAGGGAAATGAATATTGAGCAAAAGTACGTAGGAGGGTGGAGTCAGGCTAATACTAAACTACACTTCCCTTAAATTGTTTATATGACAAAAAGTTATTTATTATCAGAGCGAAATTCCACCACTTAGGTGACTTACTAGTAAAAGTTCATCTAAAAGGTGTTTGCAAACAAGATCGTGCAGGTGATGGGTCCATATTGCAGAGAGCAGGTAAATAACTTTTCTGTCCTGCATGCTTCAGTGGTGAAATTAAATAAAAGTGTAGTGGTGTGAAGTTTAGGTCTTCTCAGGAAATTTGAACAATCGCAATAAACTGTATAGCCTCTGTATCAAAGCTTGAAATAATGTTGTGTGGTTTGGTTAATTTCTGTGTTTACGAGGTACATAAAACTAATGTTTCCCTAGCAGTAAATAAAATATCAGAAAGTCACCCTGCCTTAAAGAGTTGCTAACGCAGACAGAAATATAAATGACAATCAATGCAAATGCTATCACAGAAGCTCTTCCACAAAGTTTTTGGCATGTAAATGTGCGTAGGGCCATGTCAAATCTTTCAGAAACGAGTACCGATCTACTTCTACTAAAGGTGGTATGAAAATCAAACTACAACCTGTTCTGAGATAATCAGTGCAGTTTGTAACTCATGTTCATGGCTGTTTGGTTCAGCAGATTTTAAATCTGGAAATATGACATAATTGCATTGTGGCTGAATAATTATCAGACAGTGTTAATTTAATTTGAATTATAATAATAATTACATGTAATTCATATTCTTTATTGATCCACTACGGGGAAATTACAATTTACACTCTGTTGTATTACACACTACACACAGGCCTGAAATATATTTATACACACACACACACACGCGTACGTTCAGGTCCTTTTCCATGCTCTAATGGAGAGATGTCAGGTGACTCCCTACAGACTGAGCTACTGCCACCCTCCAAGACTTGGAGATTTGTTATTGTGGTCAGGATTTAGTGTGAGTGGGGAAACTGCCCACTAGGGCGCACTGTCATTCTACATATAAACATTTAGGCAGAAGGACAAATATCAAAACAGTTTACAAGCTATGCAGAACACTTTTTTTTAATAACAATAATAATAATGTATTCTTTATTAGTCCCTCAAGGGAAAATTACAATTTATTACACACAGGCCTGATATACACACAAGAGATGTCAGAGTGAGGGGATCTGGCACCTCTCAAGCTACCAGTCCACCACCATACTTTGGTCCGTATGGGGACATGAACCGTGACCCTCCAGTTCCCAACCCAACTCCCTACGGACTGAGCTACTGCCACCCCCAAGTGTTTTTTGCACTAGGCCAGTAAAAACAAATAAAAAGGAAGTGAAACAAAGCATGTTCAACACAATAATGACCATTATCTTTTCTATGACAAGACAGTCAGATCATGCGCCAGGCCCATGATGCATAGTTAAGGGTAAAAATAACATTCATTTAATAATACATGACTTTTAAATACTCAATTACTCATGATGAGTCACATGTTTGTTTGTTGTTCTGAATTATAATTCTAACTGTCAACACCTACAACTTAACCAATGCCTATAGATAATACGTCAAAAAGTAAAAATTATTGTTTGGAAGTCACCTCTTCTCCTTGACTTGTTTCACAGTTTAACGTTAACATTTTTGATAAACTTTTGAGAAGATAACGGAACAAAAGGGAATTTATAAGTGCCTCTTTTTTTTAATTATGCGTCTCAGTGTAAACACAATTCTAAATATGCAGTCTTTTAGGTGTACAAATAGTAAGTTGTCGCACTTAAACTTTGATGCTTAATGCTAAAGAGATCAGCAGATTTTAAATCTGGCATTATGAAATAATTGCAATAAAGACCCTTTTTCATGAAGCACCTACAAAAGCAGATACATAGACATGTTGTCGACAAGAATAATCAGAAACAATTAACCTTTGTTCATGTGTAAAGATAAAATCACCAATAATTGGTAAAAGAGCATACAGCTTATTTTGTTCTTTTTAATTCTGCATTACTTTAAACTTTGGCACCAAGAGAGAAATGCGTCTCGTAGTGTGTTTGGCCGTTTTCAACAGAATCTCTAAAAACCAACTGTACCTGCTCAGCAACAAACAGAGGACGGGTCCAATTAGACTAGCTGGTGGTGAACATAGTGGAGCATTTAGCAACCAGATAGCCAAATATTTTGCTCAAGAGTTAGTAGAAATCGAAAACAGAGCTAAAATAAAGTGAATATTGCATTTGCCAGTTGGCCAGAAATACAACTCCAAATTAATAATGCTACTCCATAACTGTAAGGCTTGTTTCTGCTGCCACCAAGTGGTCAGACTAGAAAAATATAGCTAGTGCAACTGGAAGCAAGGGGACCTTTTCATCACTCCCTCAAATCTGCAACTGTCGTTCTGTCTCCTTCCTATTCTTTTCATTAGTATGAATCCTCTGAACCAGCAAGCCCCATTTTATTTGAAAAAGATATGCGCTTTAGGGAAAAAAGGCTGAGGGCTTCAAACCTTCTTAGCCAACCATAAGTAAATATGGGTACTGCACTCAAGAAATCACAAAGATTTACTATTTTACTATTTAGGGTGAGTATATGATAGTGGGCATTTCCTGATATCCTTGTTGGTCTGGCAATAGGTATTCATGGCGAGTCTTTAGTCTTGCTTATGTTCAGGGCCTTCATACTACGAAGTGCACCACCGATTACACTGCAAACTTATTAGTAGAATCAAATGAGCTACTAATGTAATATAATGCCTCTGTCTGAACCTGCTGACTTGTCTCTTGTGTTGACCCGTGTATGAAACAGACTAAACTATGGCCAATAGGCTTTTAATCTGTCAAGGAGCAACAACTCATGAAACTAAATAAAATCATCTCGAGTCTCCCATTCACTTACAGCATTGTGTGATTCATGTGCAAAGTGGATCTAGGCCACAGCGTTATATGGCTTTTAACTTTGTTGGGAGGAAACACAATCTTGATGGAGTTGGTTCTTATTTGAACCGAGCAGACATTGGCATGGTTTTGTAATGAGATTTTATAACTAACTCGTATTGACGTCTTTCATTGGAAAATGAATTAATATGTTGGACAGATGTGGCTTCACTGGAGAAGAAATTATTAGGGTTTTATTTTGTGTGGCAATATATATTTTGAACATGCACACAAAGAACGAAAGGCAGAAGAAATAAAACCTCACAAACATTTTTATTCTCTGCTCATTTAATGTCAAGCTGGAATCCTCAAAAAAATGTACCAAAGCTTATATACAACCTACGGAATAAAACAGTATTTTTAAAATTCAAAGTTGAATAATGGCGTGGGCTGTGTGGTTGCTAGCTTTAATTTTCTTCCATCCAGGATGGTTTTAATTACTTTTTAGAAGAGCAGCATTACTCCCACATGATGTGTACCAGGAGAGAATGCCAGGCACGGTGCTCTCCCAATAAATAATATCTGCAGCCTGTTAAGGAAGCCAGCCGCAAAAGATCCAAGGGACTAAATGTTAGAGAAGTGAGCTTGTGACTAGAAGGTCGTCAGTTCAATCCTCCAGACCGGCAGGATAAATTAGTGTACGCCGTTCTTGCACCTTCCTCATTAGCTCCACTGAGGTTCCCTTGAGGAAGGCCTCTACCCCGACTGCTTCAGTGGAGCTGCTCAGTGGCCGGCAGACCAGACTTTGCCGCTTATTTGTAAGAAATATAAGCCACTTAGCATGTTTATCCTTTAACATCTGCAGTAATAATTCCACTCTTATCTATCCTGAAAAATCTTGGTGTTGCTTACCTACGCTTAATAGCACATGGATGAGTAGAATACAAATGTTTGAGCCACAAACTAGTTGTAAATCTGAAGACATAAATCTCAGCGTCGTCTGACCTCGACGACTCTGATCAAAGTAATTCTCCCTTTTTCTGTTTATTCTTTCTTTCCCCACTAATCACTTCATCCTTTACTGTTCTTTTAGTTTATAAAGTGTATAAAGTACCTCCATTACCAGCCTACAACTGTAAGTTTCCCTCTATTATGGTTTCTATGGAGACTATCCTTCACCAAAGTGCATAATTTTGGCCTGACCATAACCTGCTTCTCTACTGATGCTCCGCGCTGTGCACATCTGGCTATAGTCGACTCTTTCTCCTAACTACACATCATAATTAAATTGTAATAATATTTATCAAAATAAAGGACAACAAATTGTTAAAAAAAATCTTCTTCTGGCCATTCGAATTAAACCCAGCTCAATAAATCACAGCCAAGATACAGAGAGTACATGGATGCCAAAGAGCAAATACAATTGTCATAATAAAACTGATTTAAAAGATGATACTGGCTATTGTAAGCTTGAGAGCCTCCTGATCATCTGCAGCCTTTGGACAACGAAACAGTCAGAGAGGTTGCTGGCTGAAGATCAAGGTTGCATGCACGCAGATAAAACCTGCCCAAAATCTAAATTTTTTGAAAGGCCTTTTAACCCAGAAACTCTGGAACAGATATTGAGCTAGGGTAGATATGATTCTATAATTCTTAGTTTATTTAGAAAGTTTCAAGAATTCATAGTGCAACTAGTGTTTTCTAGTTAAATTAGGGTCATGACCGGGATAAAGGTGTGATGAACTATAAGCATTTCTAATCTTCTGCCCACACAACATCCCTGTATCTAAAACCACCAGTCTACCAAAACAAGTTGAATAAATTTTGTCCCTAGCTCATCCATGCGACGATTAAATTACAAGAAGTAAACACTTTCCCACACTGGGTCAGCATGTGAAACCAGCTACCCAAAATGCAAAGCAGTGCCCTCAGTGTCACCTCATGTGCCAGGTTGCCACAATAAGAGCAACCACTTCCCACTCTCACTTCTACAAAGCTGGCAGCATGTGATGCCTGCCATGTTCCATGCCTTCAGAGGTCAGCATGAACCTCTGAACTCTGGCCAGACCCTACCAGCCTGGAGGTCAGGCAGTTTTTGACTCCTTGTCTTGATGCTTAATGTTTGTAAAACAGTAATCAATGTGTGTGTTTATGAACTTATTGATAGATTGGGGCCAAATAAGAGATTGGCCCTTACATTTAGGATGTGTAATATTGGGTCAGTCCTGGGATTTTACTCTTCTAAATAAGCTGCAATGCTGATTATTTATCATCTTCCTCAGGGGCAAATGTAGCCAGCAGTGAAATGGAGGGCAGCTCTTTGGGGTTATGAGTTTTGAAGAGGGGCATAACCTTCTGTGTTCCTCTTACTGATGGATCCATCTCTCCCTGGGCACAGAGGACTTCTCCTTTCTCTATGCCAGCTGTTTCCGCACCAAAATAGCTTAGTCCTCCCACCATCATCTATTGCAATGCACATCAAAATTGTGTCTATTATGTAGTTGCTGCTATCATGCAATTTCACATCAATATTACATATACCCATCAGTAGTTACTAGTTAGAGCCGTTCCTTGGAGCTACTTTCTACATCTACTTTTGATAATGTCTCCCCCCCAAAAAACACCCAAATAAGTTGTTTGTTCAAGCAACAATTACAACTCATATTTACTTTTATAGTGGCAACGCTCTCTTAGATTAGGTGATGTAGTATAGTGCCAGTATAGGAGTAGCGATTTCCGCATAAGGCGGCAGGTCGGGGTGACGGGTTATCAAACAATACCATCCCACTTTGCAACATAGTTATACAACAGATACCTTATTTATTGATATTGATGGATTTCAGTATCAATTGATCCGAGGAATCTTTTGTACCTTAAAATAATGTTTCCAAGATTGTTTTAGTGGTTCATTAATTTCTTGGAATGAGACATAAGAATAATTGTAACCGTAACGGACAATGTCGCTCCCTACATATAGGAGGAACGAAGAGGAAAAGTGCTTTGCTGCCTATATATACATATATATATATATATATATATATATATATATATATAGATAGAGAGATAGAGAGATAGAGAGATATAGAGATATTGATAGAGAGATAGAGAGATATAGAGATATTGATAGATAGATATAGAGATATGGATGGTCTTAGTAGTAATAATACACCTTGGGTACAAAAGTACAAAAATCATTTCTTTAATCATTTTTTCTGCTGACAGGTATCTTTGTGCTGCGGCAGTAAAGTGGCAAGATTGCTAAAGGAACTGGGTCCAAATTTCAGTAATGTTCCTTTGTTATGTGCCATCCTGACAACTGAGGGTTAAAAGGCCAATTTTAGAGGCAAATTGCTCCTTCGGGTCCCTAAAGATGGGAGCAGCCACAGGCACATCTCCCGGCTCAATTTGCACCTTGCAACCTGCCGTGCACTTATAGGTTTGGCCAGAATGTAAAGACTGTAGTCCATTACCTGGTAATCTCAAACGAGCTTTGGAAGACGGACACAAAATGTAATCACCAAAAGTGGATTTTAAGAGGTGAGAAACGAGCGCATCGTAATTCTGCTGAATGATTATCTCGCCAGGTGTGGCGTAGGTTCATGACTGGGAGACTTTAATTTTATTTCTTCCGAGAAAATTGCAAGGGTGAATACGTTCTGTCCGACGCACGCACGCACGCACGCACGCACACACACACACACACACACACACACACTCTGTCATGCTGCCTCCTGGGAGAGAGCAGGTGTAGAGGGGGAGTTGAATCTGGAGAAAGTAGTTCCAGGTACTAGAGCTTATAAATGGTGCATTATGTTCTATATTACTCTAATTGCAACAAAACATTCTTGCTTTTTATATTCTTTCCTCTAAGGTTACTGCATCTGATCCGTAGCACTGGTGAACCTACAGATGCACATCACTGTGGCATCACAGCTCGCAGGGACCCGGTACATACACGATGGGAGAGCTGCATTTAGCAGAAACCAAATTGAAACGTTGATGTAGAAGTGCAATAGTACACTTTGTACTGCAACAGAAAGTGTTTATCTGTTTGGGGAGGAGAGTGACGTTGATGTAATGTGCCATTAAAAGTACATTATGGAAAATCAAAAGTGTTTGGTTTGGTTTACAGGTACACATCTAGAGTGTACTAAAGCAAAGTACAAATCTCAGGTGAATGTTCATCCTGTTTATAAAAAAAAAAAGTATTGCTGGAGCAGTGCATGAACAAAAGCAGGGAAGAGGAAGACTGCTAGCAAGCCAATATGGAGGGAAATAAAATCAATTAACATTTAATTGATTAAATCAGCTTTGCTCTATTAGAAAAATGTTTAGATGCATAACAGATTTTTTAAAAACAAGCCTTTGTCTGTTTGCAAGAAGTTGTACCTTCTACGAAAAAATAAACCTTAACAATTAGTTAACAATTTGAAAGAATCGCAAATTTGCTCAGTTTTTTTGTATATAAAAGTTTTTTTTCTATAAGTTAAGTTTTGGACTGTTGTAGATGCCTCCTTGGGCTCTGGAAATTATGATAAACATTATTTTATATACTAGGTATTGCATAATTGAAAACAAAGGTCTACTTGCAGTTATCTGTTTACATTTGTTCCATATCCACTGCTTTTACTTAACAGTAGAGTACATGTGTGCATCCCCATTTATGCAATATGGTGATTGCCTCATTTGGTGAACAACCACCGGTATTTCTGGAAAAGAAGCTCTGGGTTTTTGCAATACACAGTAGCTTTATAACTCTAAAGCCCATTTATAACAAACATAAGATCAACAGAAAGCATAACAAATAATCAAGCATTATGTATTTCTGCCATTTCTTTGATATTATTTACAATTCAAGGGAGAATCTGAGTTTAGCTGGATTTAGCCTGCTTGATTTCGCACCAGTGTTAATTGAATAATTGGGCTTTGTACGATCTCTCTTGAAGTAATAGTATGCATAGCAATGCTTGTTTTTTTTGCAGCTCTGTGCCGCTTTTTGCGGCCTTGGCTGAAGAATTGTAAGCAATTTCCTCTCTGGACTCCTTTTCTAAAGAGCTCAGAGGAAAGCAGAGGTCAGACTTTCACAGCAATGCTCAGTGAGCATGGGTATTTTAACACAGCACTTGCCCAGAGCGCTGTAAGGCCAAACATGCTCTGGTGGATAACCCCTGTGTTAATACTGTCACTGATGCATGGGAAAATGCATGAAGTAAATGTGAACATTGGAATTCTCAGACAATAAAATGTTATTACAAATGATCAGTTTGCTATGTACTGAATGGTACCCAAATACATTTTTTTAAACTTACAGTGACAGTATTTGCAGTGATTATGGAGACCCTCAAAAATTTGCTCTTAGTGGACAGAAATATTTAGTCAAATATATAAATACCAATCATACAAATAGTGTTTTGTCCAGATTATCTGACCAGTCTATGCTTGTGTCAGACTTTATTTGAGAGGGAATAGTGTCGAACTAAATAGCCACAATTAGGATTCACTTGGTGAAACGAAGGTGTGCTCTATTCTGATTTCATAGGGCCTCTTCCCCCTAGGATATACTATTAGATTCTTTGTAGGCTAAACTGTTTTGTAGGCTGAACTGTGCGCTTTCACAGGCAGTTGGAACTTGGTTTTAAATGTAGCTGTAAAAAAAACATATTTTCCATCATGCAGTGCTTTGGCAGTATTGATATACGTATTGTCTTCCTTTTTAGATATTTCAGTAAGCAAACAAACTTTATGTAACTTATAAAACATTTTTTTAATTGGGAGAGGGTCCTCTTCTACAAATGCCGCCTCCATGTTGCACAGCAATGTTTCTACTGTAGCCCGGAACAGACAAACCAAACACAGGCTCTTCATACAGCCTTATCACTACTCAATCGGTTTGTAACCTATTCTCTGACCAATAGTCTCTCCTGACCGTAACCCAAAGATGTTCACAAGTCATTTTTTGGAAGTCCAAGTTTAATCTGTCCAAGTTTTTGAGCTTGAGGTTAAGTCTCCCTTGCCATCTGATCCGTCCCTAACACTGTATTGTTACGTCTTATGAATTCAAAACATGTCCTGAAGCTACCCTCCATACAGTTCAGTATCAAAATCTGTTGTGGGATTACTTTATGGGGTCTACGGTGAAATATTGACCTAAGTCTTTCACATCATATGCATACAACTATAAAAAATAGTTCCCTGTTCCCAGCATTAGCACAACACTTTGCGATGGTTAGCTTGTTACCTGTGACGATATATGCTGAATGTCATGTCTCTTTCACATTGCAAGTGACTCATCTATTTGGGTGCGTCTGCAATCTGCAATCTCACCGTTGGATTTCAAAATCATTCTCCAGTGATTAGAAAAGAACCGTACTGTTTTAATCTTTTTTATTTATTTTTTTACATTTCATTGTGTTGAGGCTGATGTTGAATAATTTCAAAAACCTAGCAAAGTGGTCATGTTGGAGGATTTTATTTTGAAGGTACTGACCGGATCTTGAGCATCTTATTCTGTCTGACTTGACACCATTTCCGTGACTGCAGCTGGGGGTTTGCCTCCGGGCTGTTATATGAACGCCATCTGACTGTCGGGTATCTCACTCTGTGATTGGTCTTTCTGCAGCTCACAACAGCTCCCCAAACTATCGATTTCACACTTTACCAGCATGTGACACTGCAGCGGGACTTCATTTTGTCAGACTGTCTGCGCTTGTTGTTTGTGGAAGAAGGGGTAGGCATTTTTCCATATTTATAAATACAATTTATTTGTGGTTGTAGTATATCAAGTAATGTGCTATAGACGTGACAGGTATTGTGGCGACGTCTTAACTGTCCCACTGATTTGTTAGCAAACTTAAAGCTGCGAGCAACAAGTAGAAGGCCTTTAACTGGGTGTATGAAATAGTTTGGTTAATAGGTGACAGAATAAAGTCCTGCAAGAAATCATAACCAAGACAGTTAGATTTTAGTTAATCATTTCTAGATATAATCTGGACAAAATCAGCATATTGAAAACTTGGTATACAAAGAGTGTCTGCAAGATGGATAACTGCAGAGATAACAAGGGATCATGTGGAATATGAGTCATGCAGTCAGATCATACTGCTAATAATAAATTTATTTCACCCCAATTATCTTCTTAATCATGTTTTTCTGATCTTATCGTACATCCTTAACCACATTTTGATATCCACATTCACAGACTCTAATCTACTTTGAGGGTCTATTATGTGGTCTGAGAATCAGGCTTTTTTCAAAAGAGTTACTGTGAATGTTAGCCCACTTCAAAAAGTGCTTATCTCGGTGTAAACAAGCGGCTGCTATCAGCCAGCTGCTGTGATGCAGAGGCGCTCACAGAAAGAATTCCCTCTTCCCTTGTGCATGGGATATGTGATCACTACGACATTGTCCAGTTCTATTATTTTTGTTTAATAGTTGCACAGTGCTCTCGACAAAACAGTATTTTGCATTTTGTTGCTTATTTTGGACATAACAAAACAGAAAATTGATAACTTTAATTTAGGTTAAAGTACAGGAATTGTCTAAAATACTAGGGTGACCAAACATCCTCTTTTGTCCACTTTTTACGTACTGTACGGGGGGCGGGGGTTTATAAGTTCATCAAAATGTCCTATTTTATCGCTGTTTTTCATGGGCCCATAAGCGTGAATTTAAATTGAATGGCGCTTTGCTCACAGTACTTTGTTGCGTGACGTAATTCCCAAGAGGCTGCCTTGTGGGCGGCTCTGCACATACAGAGAGCAGATCAGACAGGGAGCAGATCGGACAGGGAGCACATTCAGGGGGCACATTAAGGGGGCAGATCAGACATGGAGACACATCCAGGGAGCAGGTCAGATAGGTAGCACATTCAGGGAGCAGATCAGACAGGGAGCACATACAGGGAGCAGATCAGACAGCGAAGCTGAAGCGTTAATGCAGCTTCACAGTTGAACTGCAAAATTATTTCCAAGTAGGCTACCGTCCCGGTCGGGACAAGTGCGAGGCAGCGTGCACAGTATGCAAAGCTGGCACATATGTTTCATTGTCTAACAAAGGTGCTGGAGATCTCAAAGCTCACATGGACACCGAAAAATCTTATTACATTGAAAATGTTTTCAGAGATATTTGGTTGAAGCTAGATTTTTAAATAGGTCATATTTAGAACATTATTTCACATTTTATTTATTTGAAAGAGCTCTTCTTTTGTTACAGATTTTATTATAGATTTATTTATTGATATTTATTTATTTTATTTTATTAACTAAGTTATTTTTGTACCTTTGAGGCTTAATACAGCATGTTTATTAACCTCTGAGAAACCTGTCTGATTTTTTGTCTCGAGGTCAGGGCGATTGTCCTCTTTTTCGGAAATCAAAATATGGTCAGCCTAAAAATACCATTGCTTGTAATGAGAGGTCTTGATTAAACTCTGGTTATTTTTGTGGACTGTAGTTACTGAATGTTTTCTGTTGTATATATTTTTTAGTGGTACTATCACGCTGCCTTTTATATTTAATATTAGTTTAATTAGTCTTTCAAAAGTAACTGCAGTAAATGTAAAGCATAACTTAAGCACATAAACGTCTCTGTCAACATGACAATATTCAGCAGTGTGGCAAACAATTCCAATGAGATTTTTCACATTTTTTGGTGCTAACCATGGCACGTACTCCCTGTCTGTGTGTGTGTGTGTATATATATATATAGTAAGGGATGGCTTCTTTCTGCAGAGCTGGATCACATCCGTTTCCGTCTGATTTTAGGGAGGCAGATTTTAAGGATGGGAAAACGACATGGCCTTGAGTTTTTTTGTAAAAGGCATGCACTTCTGGCTTGTGACCAGGAACAGTTTCGTCACATCAGATCTTTATTTGGCTTTGACTTTTGTGCATAATTTTGGGGGGATAAATTATTTTTGTGTGTATATTAGTGTATAAGCTACACAAATGTTTGCTAACTGAATAAATAAGTAAGGTCCCTGGTGTAACTACATATTTATCAACAACAGAATCTCTCTTTTTGACATTAACCTCACCCTTTTCTACCAAGAACAAAATTAATAAACTTTATTTCAGACCCAGGGGGATCCATATCACAATAAAAACATACACAAACACAGAAAATACAAACAAAAATGTTTTAAGAAATAAAATGAATGAATGAAATGAATTAATACAGCATATAAACTGCAGTGACTTCGGCTCGTGAGATAGGCTAAGCTAAAGCTAGTTACCCACATTGTCATGTTTCCTGCAGTTTCAAAATCTGTTCTGTACTCAGGATTTGAGTTGGTTTACCACATAAATAAGACAGTAACTACATATATTATAATGGCGAAATGTTTTTTTTTTAAAGTTTAACTCATTGGTGCAATAGACAGAAACCTGAAGAAACATGGGTATTTTTTTGTAGATGGGTTTTTTCTGTGCTCTTTAAAACAAAGATTGCAGTATCCTGTTAAAAGTTCCTTTATGCAAGGTCTGTTACAATATTTATTGACAGCCTAAAAAGACATAAAATTACATTTACAATTTTACACTTCATAAATCTGTTGAAGAGTTTTAGTAAGAACCTTTAAACTTTGTTTCTGCAGTTGCTCTCTGCCTTTGATGAACAGTACAATAGCAAAATGTTTGTGTTAGAGTGTAAAATTGCCGCTGATATAACTTCTGGCTCCTGTTGATGCCTGAATCCCATTGGACTTGTGTTATGGAGTTCTGCGTATTTGGACGTCAACAACAGTTGAACTTTTGCTGCAGAAGCTGGTGGAAAATCAATGTAGTGCTTGTCGCTATGACTTACACTGCTTTTATGTATTTCATTAACATTTTATATGAGTTCTTTTTCTTTGCCAGTGTTAAGCCCTTCAAATTGGCTCAGTGTTTAAAATGTGCCATATAAATTAAATACAGCTGCCTAGGCTTACCTATTGGAAATGATGGCCTTGCTTTGTGTATAATTGCTGTGATAGCCCTGTGAGACAGTAATGGTTAGAGATCAGAGGGCCCTGAAACTGATTGTTGAAGTCTTTTAGTAACATTTCCCCACTATTACGGTGTCTTCATCAAGACATTTAACACACGGCTGAATCATATCGTATTGCCTATTTCTTAGCATCTGCTGTCTCTGTGAGCTTATGTAATTAGAGCAGGATGAGCAGTTGTGCGGAGGAGAGTTGGGAGGTTTTCTTTCACAATGAGCTTCCAGCTGCTGGAGAGTGGGACAGTGAGGAGGTTTTGAAGACAAGGTCAACGCTTCAAAGGAAACCAAAAACTCTTTCACATCTGCTTTTACCCACAAATGGTCATTGAAGCAGCTAGATCTTGCCATAATGTCTTTTCTCTTAAAGTGACATCATTTGTTTTAGCGGTCACTTAATTGGTAACAGACACAAGGTCATCGGAACAGCACGTCTTACTTGTTTATGCTTTCAGCAGCATCTTACCTGTAAATTCTTTGATATCCTCACATTAATTGGAAAATTCTCAATTTTGTTGGCATATTACTGATAGCAGGGCAGCATATGTTGATGAGCTACGGTATTAATTTATAGGATTGTTCATTCCCAATGATTCAAGCAGAAACAGATGAGCTGGCAGGTTGTGCTTTTAAACCTCATACAAAATACCTCAAACTCTTTGATTTCCTGGCGTTTCATCAGTCTAGATGTCAGATAGGAATTGATAAACCTATAGAAGATGGAGCTAAATCCATCTTCCCACTGCCAAGACACACTCTGTGTTATCAGCCAGAAATGGATCGTTTGTGAAACCAAATGTCAAATCAATCAATCAAAATTGCCTTTTGAGCTGTCGTAACTGCCAAGAATAATGTAGTTTCTAACTGTTTATTGTGTAAAAAAATCACTAACAACTGTAAAAACAGTGGTAGTGTGAATCTAAATAGTTTCAAACCCCTTGTGAATAATTAGCCTCATTATCACATCAAGCTAAAATGATACTGGGTATTTTTTGCGTGTGAAAATGCCAGTGGGATTTTAGAAACCTAAAAACTGCATTAGTTGAGGTCTTTAGACACTTTTTTGGCATAAAAAAAAGAAGCTGTAAACATAAAATTGACACATTATCACCTAACAGTTGAAATGGTTTATTGTGTGTCAAGATTGTTATATTCTTATGTCAGTCTTAAGCCATTTGTTGTTATTCTTCAATTGATAAATTCCTCACCCTACACATCAATGGAAGCATGTTATTTCCTCTTACTTACTAGTTCTCCTCCAAAGAAAGAGCACTGGTGGTTGTAGGGGCCACTGTTCAGAATCTGAGACATACATTTAACAATACTGTGTCCAGTTTTTATTTTTGAAATAGCTTGTCATAACTTATACAGTAACTCAAGAATAAGCAGTCAGCTGGTGGTATAAATAAGAAAGCTGGAAGGTTGTTGAAGATGAAAATAATAATCAGCACACTTAAATAACATTTCAAAGTGTTTTTACAGCTGTAAGAGTGATTTCTCCGGGAACATTTTAATGCGACACCATAAAAATGAAAATTAATTTGGTGCTTTCCGCGGTATGGAAAACAATTAACGGCCAGGTCGCCTGTACTCGTTGCTGCTTTGTTAGTTTAATTACTGCCAGTTTTTAGTGCTTCTCATTTTACTCTTACAGCACAGGCCTCCAACTACTTCTACGGATTATCAAGTTTTATTGGCAAGCCAAACCAAAGTTTCTCTCAGCCATTTGGGAAGATTAATTGACCTTTTTTGTTCTGGCTGAATACTAACTTCAAGAAGTGACCACAAATGTGGAGACAGTGTGTACCGCCTTTATGTAAAGTTAAACTCCTGTCACCCAGGAATGATTAACTCCGATGGATTTGCTTTATCTTATGTCATAAGAGTAAACCAACATGTCCTTAGACTTTACTAGCGTGTTTGTTGTATTTATTGATTTACTAGCTGTCTCTGTCTACAGTACGTACACACACACGCACATATATATATATATGAAATATTTAACTGCTAGCTGACAAAATCTGATCTAATCTTTTTTTATACAAATGTGAGGGAAAAAATGTATATATTATATTTCTTTTGGATTGTTGTTGGTGGTGTTAAATTGAATTATTCGCATTTGCTATAAGAACTTGAAAATTCTTTATACTTTTTATTTTTACTCAACTAAAGTACTACAGTTTTAGGTATAAAAAAGGGACTTATTTGAGAATATTTGATAACAAAAATATCAAATATTGGTTATCAAACTATCATTAACAGGGCTTGACATTACCTTTTTGAGACACTCCTAAAAATAGATTTCCCATTCAACAAGAAAAAAGAATCTCCAGACTCCATTATACGCAGTAATACTTTGCACAATGGTTTGCAAAAAAATTTATTCAAATCAGCCAAATAAAATCGGTAAAATAGACAATGATTGCAGTTGGGTACTTTTTTTAATTTTTATTTTATTTTGGTACGATACCTGAAATTCAGTTCTGGTAAAAAAAAAAAAAAGTCTGTTGTAAAAATAAAAATAATTTCTATTTATCTTATTTACTTAGAGCATTTTGGTATTTATTTAAAACATTATACACCACAACACAACATAAAACACCTCCCTCCCCCCTACTAACTATATAAATGGCTAATTATTCATTTCTTACACTGCACTTTATCTTTTAATGTTGTATTTGTATCTTATTCTATTGAAGCCTGTTGTTATTTTGTATTTCTTTTAGCTGTTCTTTAATGTTTTATGTATTGTAATGTGCTTTTAATTGTCTTGTTGCTAAAATATAAATAATATAAACAAAGCTGCCTTGCCTGGCCCCTCAACCTCAGCCTGTGAGTCAGTCATTAGGGCACAGTGCAACACTGGTGCCTTCCTGAGGAAGTCCCGTTAACCCGTACCATGACAGCTTTACCCTCGTCCTTATAAACGCTGTCTGCGTGGAGTTTTGAAAAGTGTAAACACACTTGGAACCACTTTACCGGCATTGCCGTGACTCACTGTAACTTTAACAAAGTCGCTGTTGTTTTGCTCCAGCTCTGCGTGTGTGTGTGTGTGTGTCGGCAACCATGTCAGAGCTCCGCTCTCTGTCACCAAAATTTTGGCACCATTGATTTCAAAGTTAATCCATCCTTGGTAGTATTGAAGTTATTAGGTCGGTACCTTAAAAAATTCAGTACTAGAGCCTGACTGATACATTGGCGGGCTGATATTATCGGCTGATATTAGGCATTTCCCAAACTATTGGTATCGGCATTTATAATGGCTGATTTAAAATATATATATATATATATATATATATATATACACACACACACACACACACACACACACACACACACACACACACACACACACACATACATACATAATATACATTATTATTATTTTTGTTAATGTGGTTTTGTTCAAAGGACTTTAAGTTTCATTTCTTAACCCCCGGGAACCTAAAGAATTTTAAATGAACAAAAACGGCACCTCCGATTCATAACTCAATCATTTAATAACCATATTACATAGAAACTTACCGATTGTTGCAGCTAAAAGCTAACGGGTTAGCTGTCACGGAGGTCTCTTTGGGGTCTTTCTAGCCTCTACATGTGATTTTCTATCCAGCCTGGAACTTTTCAGGGTTGTCTAGCATTAAATGTGTGTCCATAATTTATCACGTTTTCGCTCATTTCTGCCGCTAGCTCCGTGCTCTGTGTATTCTATAGCTCTCCCATGAATCTTTGCGAGTACATTTACGTAAATGAAGGCACGCTATATGCCTTATATGGGCAACATATATCTTTTTTGAAGAAATGTAAATAGTTTTTGCTTTTTATGAGTCATAATGTTATGTTTATTTTGCATATAGGAGAACTGTTTTAGAAAACACAATTGCTTGTGTAGCATTGATGTGGGTGTAATATAAATACGTTTATTTATTATTTGTCTTATTATATTTGTCTTTAACGTCCTACAACCATTTTTAACATCCAAGTGACCTTACCGCTGCACAAATATTCTAATGACCTAGTCTGTTCTGAAAACAATGTTCATATCTTGACTGTAGACAACAGGGTTGATGTTTTACATGCTTTTTTAGAAGAAGAAAAAACAGACAATGAACTGTAAAAATGACTTAAGGTCTCTAAGGGTGGAGTTTGTATTTTTTATACATTTTATATATCAGAACTTTAAGATATTTTGATGTTCCTCTGTTCTGTTGTGACAATATTACAAGTTATCATATTATTTTAGTGAGAACTCATAAATAACTACAAATAACTAATGTTAGGGAATTCTTTTTTGTTTAGTAACGCCTTTCTGGATTTAAAATATATATATATATATATATATATATATATATATATATCTGAGGTTCTCTGACCGCGGTCATAATGAGATATTACGATCTGTATTACAGTATTTCAACTTTCATGCTTTTCTCTCCGTCTTCTAGGTGGAATGGTCCGTCACACGTCTGTCTCAATCTCTTTCCACTTAATGATGTGAAACTCATGGCTGGATTGAGGCTGATCACTGAACATCTTCCCTGCTGTGTTCGCTAGCCTCTGGATCATTTCACATCTCTAACTCCATCTGCTCACAGCGAGCACAATATAAATCACAGTCTCAACAGGTTGGATAGGAGTCATCCGTCACCCTTGGAATTTGCAATGTAAGCCAATGAGTAAACCTCCCTCGGCCTGTGTCGGTAGTTGTGCTGGCTTTTGCTTTTGTTTTTGAGGGCCATTACTCGTAGATAATGTCATTACCTCAGTAAACTCGAAATCAGGAGAGAAGTCTACCCTAGGCTCGTATTCTTTATCCATGATGTGGTAAATCTCCCAATACTGAGACTGTCCACAGTTGCGATGGCTGCTGCTTCCGATTTAGAGAAGAATCAGCCCCTCCTCCAGCTCCAGGAGGTGGACTCTAGTCGTGTTCTCGCTCCAGTCCTCAGCTCATCCTCTCCTAGATTGTCCCTTGAAACCAGCCAACCCATCTGCATTGCTTCCCCTTACACCGAACTTGGCCACGACTTCACCACCATACCGTTCTACAGTCCAGCTATCTTCAGTTATGCCGGTCCGGGCATTCCAGATACCGCCTCCATCCATCAGTCACTAAGCCCCTCCTTATTCTGGCCCACCCACGGCCACGTGGGGCCACCCCTACCCCTGCACCACTCCCAGAATCGGCCTCAGCTCGGGCAGCCAATCCAGAGTACATGGGTGGAGCTCTCGCCGCGGGACGCTGTCTTTGCAACCAGGTAGGTCGGTGTATCACTTCCTAACTAGCATACTGTTTTTACTATCACCAGAGCTTACTCTTCATTAGTAGGACTGTAACTAATGATCATTTGAAGTATCACTTAATCCGTTGATGACCTGACCCCACTGCTAAAACAAATCCTAAAGAAAACACTGTTTCAGTTTTTCCAACGTAGACACCATTCACAATGATATATTAATAGCGAGGAAAAGCAGTCGCGGTGCTGTTGACGTTATACTTCCTCTGAGACAACCAGGCATAACAGTAGTTTCTGTGCCCTGGTGACTGACTGAAAGGCTGAGATTTTAAGGAAAGGCAAATTTAGTTCTATAGCGCCTTTCAGCAGCAAGGCAATTCAAAGTGCTTTACATAAAACATTAAAAAGCAATTAAAAACGGTCATGCTGAAAATAAAACAGGGTAGAATAAAGAATAATATACAAATACAAGAATAAAAGTTAGTGAGTAAGAAATGAATAATTCAGTTTAATAGGTTGTAGGAACAGGTTTGGGAGGAGGGAGGGAGGGGTTTTATTTTTGTTTTTGTTTGATTCTTTAGAGTGTAAAATATTCTAAATAAATAAGATAATGTTCTAAGTAAATAGGATATAGGTTTGGACTTATCTTTACAACTGAAATATCTTTCTTGTAATTACGGGGGGAAAGTACAGAAAAAAGGTATTGTTGGGTATTGTAACTGAATTTCAGGTACCGGTACTGCTAAAAATGTGAAAGGTACCCGACCCTACTAGCTAAGCGAAGAAGGAATAAGCTATTTTATGCCTATCCTATGCCAAAATCCCTATTTTAGCCCCAAAAAATCAGCAATCTCACACTACTGATGTGATAATGATTTATTAAAATGTAACATGCATCACTCTACTATAAAGTGTTTTGCATACCGAGGCCAGATTTTTTTTCCCATGTGTTTTTGTCTTGAAATGATGACGGAAACTTATCTGTTAGTAAGAGTGTGAAGAGGAGCTCTCAGGAGAACGAGGAGGCGGTGGTGTCGTCCGGCGGGAAGGCAGACCTCCACTACTGTGCTGTGTGTCACGACCACGCCTCGGGCTACCACTACGGCGTCTGGTCGTGTGAGGGGTGTAAGGCTTTCTTCAAGAGGAGCATCCAAGGTGAGACACAAAAACATGCACTTATTTTCCGGGGAAACAAATCACAGGCATACCAGCTTTTCCAAAGTTCTTAATGTTCAGTTTTTGTTGAGACTGTCAGGTGCCGTTTGTGAGTCATTTCCACCCTTTCCACATGAAGTAGATATGGTATAGCCATGCTAACACAGTGTGTCCCAGGATGGCAATGTTGGTCTGTCGTTCGGCCCACCACTTTGGTCCACCACTTTGGTCCACCACTTTGGTCCACCACTTTGGTCCACCACTTTGGTCCAGACTGAAATTTATTTACAGCTATTGAATGAACTACGAAGAAATTCTGTACAGACCTTTGTAGAGATTGTACAAGATTTACAGATTGTAAGCTCTTGTGGTATTGGCAGGAATGTGTCTGTCGAGCTACCAGACTGTTAGGTCCTTATAATAGCCTCAATTGTTGTCTTTGTCCCCTCCCATCTATTTTACCTCTCTACCTTTCCTCTGTCCTTATCTTCTCTCTTTCTTCTTCTCATTGTTTCAGGACACAATGACTACATCTGCCCAGCAACCAATCAATGCACTATAGACAAGAATCGCCGTAAGAGCTGCCAGGCATGTCGTCTTCGCAAATGCTGCGAAGTTGGTATGACAAAGTGTGGTAAGGGTTTCTTAGTATTTCCTTTTTTCTGCTCCAAAGGAACAATAAACCGTAACCAGACAACGAACTGTATCTTTACTTGCTTTTGTTATTATGATGTCATCTACAGTATGAAAATGGAGGTGATCACAATTTCCCCGTGGCCTGTTTGTTCTAGAGTACTTCCCTTCTTTTCCCAGAGCACAACTCCTGCAACCAGGAAAGGTGGTTCTTCATTTCCGTGTACACTTAATCGGTTTAACAGCTGTATAAAGTGAAGGAGATAGCCGTTTGCTGTAGGGGATTTCAAGTGACCCACACTGTATTCCTCTTTTTTAGTGTTTTTGAGAGTTTCAGCTCATTGCTTAGCTGGCCGTCCCACAACTTTACTGTTTTGGTTTACTCTTTCAGTTCTCATAGTGCCATTTTAGCCACACCAGGCAGCTGTTTTCAGAAAAGAAAAGCTCTAAAAACCCACTGTACACTACCGGCTCTGCACCAAACCGCAGACAGACACAGTTGGCAACTAGCTGGTGAACAAAAATACATTTAAAAAGAGAGTGAATATTGGTGCATTCATAAGGTTGTCAGTGTCAGAACTCCAAATAAATGCTAATGAATGTCCATATCTGATGGATGTGTTAATAAGCAACTGTTTGCTTAAACCTTCACCATATTGTGATGATATGTCAGTGTTGTGTTCACAACTTGTTTTTGCTGGCTCCTATTGCAGGTAAAGTAGAATTTTAAAATTAAGGTAAAATCCACAAAACAAAAGAATTTTCTTCATCTCAGGTATGCGAAAGGAGCGCGGAAACTACAGGAACCCCAAGACGAGGCGAGTGTCCTCACAGGGCAGAACCAACAGACCAAAGGCGTTAAGCGGACCAGCGGTGGTTTTGTTACCCGCACCCCACCCTCCTGCACTGACCCCAGAGCAGCTGATTGGGCGAATAATGGAGGCGGAGCCGCCGGAGATCTACCTCATGAAGGACATGATGAGGCCGCTGACTGAAGCCAACGTCATGTCGTTGCTGACCAACCTGGCTGATAAGGAGCTGGTTCACATGATCAGCTGGGCCAAGAAGATTCCAGGTGTGTGTCGGGGTTTTTAAAAGCCTTATGGAAAATGACTGCTTGTTATAGTGACATTTTTTTTGACATTTGTCGTAAAAGTACCAATACTTTAATGAAATATTACTCAAGTTCAAGTAATTGTGAAACGGGGGCTCCCGTGTTGTGCAAATAGGACAAGGGGTCTGCTAGCATTTCTACTGAAACGGTCTCTGAACCATCGTTGCTCGCCTGATCTTCCACCACGATCCCGTTCTCGATCTCCTACAGATGACTCGGCGCCTGGTAGGCAGCCTAGATGCTGATTCGTCACTGTAATGGTTTTGGGCGCAATTGTTTTTATTCCTTTCGGTTTTTTTAGACAAAGGTTTTAGTTTTTGACTCACTAACTGAGCGGATTTGTAATACAATACTTCACTCAAAACGTAATCAAGTACATTTTAAGTTACAGATTTTATAAACTACTGGAAAAATACAAAATACACAACAAAACTACTCAAAACAGTAACATGAGTAAATGTAGTTTGTTACTTTGAGTGCATCCTAAGTGACACCGTTTCTTGTTTCTATGTGCTACAGTTAACTGTTAATAACAAGAAGTGAAATGTGCATATCATGATTAACACTGCGTAGACAGTGAATTGTCCGTATTCTTAGACTGACAATTAATATAGTAGTATTCTAAATATAGAACTAGATCTACAGAGGGATTTGCTTAATAGTTTTAGCGTAAAGACTTTTTGGTTCAGTTCAAAGAATGTGGTTTGATTTCCTTTTGTTCTAAATTCAACAATAATTTGTTGCATTTTAGTAGAATGCTGGAGGAGGCAGAACTGCGTACACTTCAATATTTGTTTATTTATCATAAGTAATATCATTGTGATATTCAACAACGTAATCACACTTTTCCCTCATATCTTGCAGCCCTAACACCTAGCAACACCTCTAAAGCATACTAATGAGTATGGTGTGTCTCTTGGCACCAATAAATAATAGGGTTACAGCTCGTAGTCCCCCGTAAAACCACCTCTTAGCTTTTTTTCTTACATTTCTGTTTGTGGAGGAATTACAATGTAGGCAACAATATACAACATGTTAATATTAAACTTTAGAGGTACTTTAGGGGCCATTTTTCACTTTTGGACGGAGCCAAGGTGGCTGTTATTACCTGCGTTCACTTACAGTATTATGCTAATCTGGGCTAATTGGCCCTTAGCTCTTGCTAAATACTTAAAGGTGCACAATGAGTTCCTGCACGGTTTCAGCGCGATTTCATTTTTGTCTCAAATCGTAGGCATCGCTCCTCGATCCGCTAGCTGTCTGCCCCCCTGAAAACACCGTGAAGAAGCCCGGTCTCAGGAGACAACACAGGGGGCGTAAACGTCAGACAAACCTTAGGGGCACAGCCTGTGCACCAAAACACACCAACCCACTCCAGCCAATCACAGACAAGATGGTTGGGGGAGGGGTGGGTGTTAGTGACAGTCAGTTGGTCATGACAGTTCCAGAAACATTGGGGGGGCAAGCTTGCTCTGTTTTGTTTCGAATTTACTTGGAATGTCGAAAGAAGTGACCATGCAGCAACTCATAGTGCACCTTTATCGCACTGAGTGTGGTAAATATCTTTTCATCTAACTCTCCTAATTTCAAACAATTCTTTTATAACTTCTGCGTTGACGGTTACATCAGAGTGACAGAGTTAAGCTTTTGACTGATATTGCATTTATACTGTAAAAAGTCAAATGTTAGACGCATAACAAAAACCTCAAGAATCTTCATTCACTAAAAGACACAGGAGTCCAAAGTTGAATAACATGTCATATTTATTTTTTTTACTTTGAGATTATGCAAAATACCTTTTTAAAAATGCAGTGAGATAACATTGCTTTAATGATATGTATTTACGTGTTTTTTTATGCCCCTCGTCTTTTTTACCACCACTGCAGGGCAGCTCAGTCTGCTGTACAACTGAGTTAATGACTCTGTTTTTGGCCAGACACCCTAATTGTCTCCACTTTATTTAGCATGCGAGTCAAGTCTGCGGCGTGCCGATTGATTCGGACTGCACAATATGGCAGGTCGTGACTTCAGGTGATTTTAAGCCATGGCTTAAAAAAAAAAATCGGTGTCCCTTTCTTGTGCTCCAGGCAGACAGTATGGCACAAACAGTTCCATAATATTTGAGTTTCCTTTCCTCAGGGTTTGTAGAGCTCAGCCTTTTGGACCAGGTGCACCTGCTGGAGTGCTGCTGGCTGGAGGTGCTGATGATCGGACTGATGTGGAGGTCAGTGGACCATCCAGGGAAACTTATCTTCTCCCCTGACCTCAGCCTGAGCAGGTACCACCGCCAACATCTCACACATCTACTGCACCAGCATGATTTGAAGGGAACGTCTCCCATCATTATTGTGGTTGTTTTGGTGAATGGTACCTGCCTTATAAAAAGCACACATAATTACAAATAGCTATTGTGGTCATAGTAGCTTGTTTCAGCCTTTCCCAGCATACCTTGATTCAAATTTCCTTTGCACAAGTGATTCACAGGATCTGAATTGCAGCATTGCTGTTGTATTTCTGACAAATAAGCTGCTCAAGGAGCATTTGCCGGCTTAACTTGTTGTTACCACAGTATCCATGGGTGTCACCAAATCGAGTAGGACTCGAATCTTAACCATTTCAATAATCAACATCAGTATTAGCCTTAAAAACCCAGTACACTGTGTGCCCCAGCTCGCGCCTCTGTGATATTGAAATCACTGATCATCCACCTTCATTTCCTTTTAATGTGGGAGTGGAAACTGGTAACTCGTCCACAGCACTGTCTATTAGAAACTGTGAACAAGCAGCTCTGCTGCATTGCTTTCATCTGTGCTCGAATTTGGTTTCAACGTGGGATATCTGCTGCTGCTTCTAAATCTGGGACAAACTGTCCTAACCACTCTCACACAACAACACTTCCTTTGTGGTGGCTTTGTTTTTAATCACATCATACCTGCACTGCAGGGCTTGTGCTGCAGCCAGCGGCTCATGAGAACATATATTTCCCTGTGTAGGAAGAAGTATTATCAGCAGGTAGTACTTAAAATATTAAAAGCAAAAGTACAGATGATGCAGAAATGCCCCTCTTGTCTTACTAGATTGTTAATATTAATGAACCAACATCTTGTCTGCACTTAGTTATTGTAGTGCATCATATTTTATAAAAGTGTTTTTATTCAAAAAAAAAAAAAAAAAGATTATTCTGAAAAGTAACTACAGACAAAATTGTCGGTGATAAATAATATTTTCTTCTAAAGTATAAAGCAGAATAAAGTACCTCAAAATTGCACTTAATACAGGACTTGAATGAGTAAATGTTAGGGGTGCACGATTTAGAAAATGTCACGATTTCATTTTTAGGCATAAGATTCGATTTATAAACGAGTCTCAATTACAAAAAAAAAAGATTCACAGTATGTAAATGTAGTTACTTTTTCCATGTGGTAGTATGCACTCCATCACCAAATGAAAAAAGAAAATAAATTTTTTTGGAGTTCTATGAATCCATTTTGAATCTGTAGACCTTGAATCGCAATACGAATGTGAATGGGTTTCTTTGCACAGCCCTAGTATACAGTATGTACTGAGTCACTTCCACGACTGGAATCTTCTGCTGTTTGTGCAGCTTTTCAGTCGACGCTGCAGTCACACAAGGATTCATTTCTTCTCCTTTACAACAGGAAAATAAGTTGTTTTATTGACATCTTTTGCACCCCGGTGAACATTGGAACATCATGTCAGCCCGATTTGCCTAAATAATAATAGAGAGAGTGGTTTGATAAATAACTAGTTGCGTTTGTGTCTTCGTATGCTAGAGAAGAGGGGAACTGTGTCCAGGGCTTCTCTGAGATCTTTGATATGCTGTTGGCTGCTACATCCAGGGTGAGAGAACTCAAGCTCCAGAGGGAGGAGTATATCTGCCTCAAGGCCATGATCCTCCTTAACTCCAGTAAGTAAGAGAGAGTCTGTGTGTCTGTGTGTGTCTGCTCATTCTCTAGTAAGGCCTGTGTTGGGTATTTCATTGGTGTCTATGCGTGAATCTGCACAGGGTTGGCAAGGGGACCAGCTCAATAATTTACCAGTGAAAAACCCGAGTGGGAACACTGTGTGTAGCTTAGGTCTCTGCTCTCGTTGGTTCCGCTGAACGCTCGGAATAACAGGCAGTGCCTGTTTGGGAGGAACGGGGTCAGAGCCTCTGTGGTGAGCAGCTACAACGCAGAGTAATTACCGTCCGATTAATGTTTCTGTTTTCTTTTTAATCGCCCCATTTTTTGTCATTAAAGTATTTATTTATTTTTTAACCAGTAAACATCTTACAAATGACAACAAAAAGCAAAACCACAAAAAGGCATTAAAAGCCAAACTTAAAGGGACAACACCCCTTGTACCACTATATTGTTTGTGATTATATGAACTGCAATGTGTTTCAACACATGCTTAATGTATTATGTAATATATGAAAAGATACATTAACAAATAGTCCCATACTAAATTCCCTTCAATATTGTTACTCTTGGCAATCAAATATTTTCTGAGGGTGCAGTTGAGTCCAGTCTGTGAGCTTGGTGTGTGTGTGCTCTTCCAGTTCCTCAGTATCAGCCTTGCTGCAGTGATGAGGCCTGCGGTGTTTAATGCACACTGTCTTTTGTTGACTCCCTGTGGCAAAAGTGTACTGTCTCCCAAGAGACAGAACAGTGGTTTTCTGGTAACCTTTTCCCCAACCAATCTCTCAATTTCCTTTAAAACGTCTTTTTCAGAAAGGTAATACCACAGGACATTCCCACAAGGCATGCAAAAATGTACCATTTTCTCCCATACACTTCCAACCCCTTTTGTCTTCTACTACGCCCATTCTGAAAAGCTTCATAGGAGTATAGTAGTATCTAGGTATGATTTTAAATTTGCTTCTAACATCCCTAGTGGCCCAGCCAACCTTGGAAACTATAGAACACCATTTCTCCTCACCTATTTCACACCTTAAATCCCTTTGCCATATTAATCTAAGATTCTCAGAGCTCACCTTGTTTTAATTGCCTCCTAGCGTAGTCAAACAGGGCTTATTGTATATTTGTGTACCATCTCTTCCATTGTAGCAAAACTGTATGTGCTGTACAATATTACTGTAAGAGGGTACATACAGTTTAAAAACTGTAACTGTAAAAGGGACCGAAGTAAGGGGAAACGTATTGTCAAAAAAGTAGTTGGACGTTTTTATTGAAGCATTACCTGTTCGTTAGAGCCAAAACGTCTGCCTTTTTCTGTTACCAGACATGTGCCTCAGCTCGACAGAGGGCAGCGAGGAGCTGCAGAGTCGCTCCAAGCTGCTACGACTTCTGGACGCTGTGACGGACGCTCTGGTGTGGGCCATCGCCAAAACGGGCCTCACCTTTCGCCAACAATACACCCGCCTCGCCCACCTGCTCATGCTGCTCTCACACATCCGCCATGCCAGGTAAAAGGACTCTGTGTCATAAATGTTCTGATTGAAAGATTGCTAATCTACGTATTCATTAAGTGTTGGAAGAAAATGTTCCCGGCTAATACTGATGTTGTGCACTGTTATTATACAAAGCTGCTCCCATGTGACTCCCTATCACGTAATCAGAAGTCTTTCTGAGAGAAACTGCCTGGCTGCCTTCACACCTCTCTTCATCTTTCTCTCCAAACGTGCAGTAACAAAGGCATGGACCATCTCCACTGCATGAAAATGAAGAATGTGGTGCCTTTGTATGACCTGTTGCTGGAGATGTTGGATGCCCACATCATGCACAGCTCCCGTCTGCCTCGCCGGCCTCTGCAGCAGGAGTCCGGGGACCAAATGGAGGTTCCGGCTCGGCCACACAGCTCTCATAGCGGCCCCTCAAATACCTGGACTCCCTAGCAGCGCTCTGGAGGTGAACCACAGCAGTTGAATGCAATGAATTGTCACCGCATGGCACAAAACTAGTTCTGACTGATGAGACGTTTTACTGGAACATTCTGCTGAATATTGTGAACTCTAGGTAGCATAAACTTTGACACACTGCACACTTATTATAGTGAACTTTTGAATGTTAAGACATCACTCTGCAGACGGACCGAACATGCAGTATTCTGTGCCTTATTATCTACACATATTGATTAAAAAAACTGTTAGTAGCACCAGTTCTTGCTCAGATTTTCATGTAATATGCCACTGCCATGATTCTCTTTTGTTGAGCAGATAATTTCCTATCGTATTCATATTCATATATTTTCATAGTCTCTGTTTGGTGTTGTTCTGGACACAGAGATGGTTTGTGTAAATAACAACCAAACCAGACCCCACTGCTAAAAGAAATTCCTAAAGGAAACACTGATTTAATTCATTGGATTAGACAAACATTCCCAGTCATTTAACCTGTTAGAGTTTTAGAGTTTAAGAAATTAAACTACATTTTAATGGATTATTTTTCCATCTAAAGGCTGTGACACACCTAGCTGATAATCGGCCGTCGGACAGTCTGGCGAGGTCGGTGACTCCCGTCTGTTTGATGTGTTCCATGCGGTCGTCAGTCGGCCGACCTGACCTGCTCAGTCGGACGGCGACGCCGGCAGTCGTACTCAAATGACCAATCTGATTGGTGGAGTGCTACCCCGGAAACCAGGAGCGGGACGAGTGGGACTAGAGTCTCTCAAAATCTGTCAAAAATCTCTTAAACTGACCTTTCTCAATCTGAAATCTGAATGGATTCAGATTCAGCAACTGCATGAAAGAGTTGGGCAGTATCAAAATTTGGATACCGTCAAACCTCCTCCCTATTTTACCACGGTATACGGTATTACCGTGACTAATTAAAAATGATGACATAAGGCTCGGACGGCGTCCCCAAACTGTTGGCTTGTGCCGACTCCGTTCAGAAACTGAATCCCAAACACTAATACTGAAACACCTCGGCCTTCTCATTAGGTCGGAACCTGAAATGCTGCCAAAGTGCAGAAGTTGTGTTCTTCTTCTTTGAGACCAGGTTACTCGGTGCCCGACATTTTTGGACAATACAGATAGCGCCGCCTGCTGTTATGGAGACGTATTACATCTTGTCGCTTTGGTGTGATCCGAGGCACTTTTTAAAAAACTCGGGAAGAGGGTCTGCCGAGGGTTGGCCGTCTGTTTGGTGTGTCAGGGGCATTAAAGAAATAATTTGACATTTTTTAAAATAAAATTGGCTACTTTCTTGCCAACAGTTTGATGAGAAGATCGATACTACTCTCCCATCTATGTAATAAATACGTAGCTGGATCCTGCCGCCTGCAGCCTAGCTTAGCTTAGCAAAAAGATGGGGAAACGGCTAGCTATCAGCACCTCTAAAACTCACAAATTAACATGTTACGTCTTGTCTGTTTAACCACAACCAATGTGACTTTTATGGTTTTCTGTACACATTAAACAAATGAGATGTTAGTGAGCTTTAGCGTTGCTGGTAACAACGCTAGGCTAAGGAGCTGCTAGTTGTAGCTTCATAATTTACATGATTTTCTAACTCTTGGCAAGAAAAGCTAGCAGGTGAACTATATTTACTAAAATGTTTAATCATTCCTTAAATACAAGATTACATATAACTTAGTAGAAACATTACAGTTATTTTGTTAGCATTAAGCACCTAGAGTGCCTGTGAGAAGTACTAATAGTGGTTTTATCTTTGTTAAAATGAATTTAAGTCTATTATTTCGTGCTCAGTACAGTAGCAGAGACCCATCTAGCTTAGACGCCAGGCAGAAACCTTTTCCCCGAGGCCACTGAAAGACTGGAAATGGATTTAAGAACTGAAACCAGCCGTTCTACAGACCTTCTGTGGGCGCTTTACAGCACTTATTTGTCCAGAACATTTCAGGAGAAACATAAGCACTATTGGTCTTAAGAAAAAAAATTGCACTCCTGTCAAGTTTTTGCTTGAAGAAAAGGAAATCATTTTTGTATGTTGAGTGATTGTTGAAAGCTGAAAGCTCCAGGAAAAAAAGCTTTTCTAGAATGACCTTAAACGCCCACAAATGCTCTTACCTCGGAGTAGTTTGTCAGTAGTTGGATGCATATATGTTTGGTGTGGCTTAATCATACCTGTTTAATGTAATCCCAATATTAAAATTGACCAGAATATTTCATCAGAGGAATAATTTTGGCAATATTCATATTCTCATCTGACTCTTGGAAAGATACAAATAAAGAAAACAATCCTTTACCAACATGAACCATTCCTTTTACAATTTGAGGGATTTAAGAGGTGATTTCAGCCCTAAAAAACAATCTGCACTGTTTTGGGTTATTGATCAAAGAAAAACTTTATGGGGTTGATTCTTGTTCTGATTAACTAAAAGCCTAAAAGCCTCTTCACTAAACAAAGCATACACTGTATGTTTGTGTCAAATGTGTGTATATATATATATATATATATATAACCTTTTTTTTGAAAATTGAGAAAAAATATGCTTTGAGTAAATAGTTAAGACAATCAGTGTTTACTACCAGAAGACTTGGAGCATGAAATCAGCGTTTGTTATAAATATATAATCACATTTTGTACATACACATCATCCTGCTAAATCAGTGTTTTTCAATAGTGCACTGGGAGTCTGCTCACAATCTACACGAGACAAATAGCATCTAAAAAAATATCGATATACATTTGTGTGTATTAAACTGCCATACTTTTGTACGGTTGGCTTTTTAAAGATTACATTCAAATTGAACCAGACCAAACTTCAGTCTAGCACACAAATAGATCGAGCATGCCTTTTGTTTGCAGGGTCAAATTAGACAAAATTAAATGTAAACTGTTCATAAAATAGCATCTAAATGACAAGGATAATGTATGCATTTGAAATAAAATAAAAAATCTGATACTGATGGACACTATTATACTGTAGTTTTGAGCTTTTTGCACAAGTTCGAGCAAGAAAAAATTGTATCTTTCTTCGTTTCCACCTCATTATTATGCAATGGAATATGCAAGCTGGCTTCTACAGTAGCTGAAGGATATGTACACTATTGTATGCCTCTTTGATGCTACTGCTACAGTATGTAAACCGCTTTACCCCGTCCCGAATATCAAGACAACCCATCTACTGTTTCCCTCCTCACCAGGAGATCTCAAAGCTCTTTGCATTATTAAACTAAAATATCTGCATTTTTGTTTACATGTGGTGTTTTTACGGATTAAAATGCAGTCATATGGGTGGTTTTGTTCGTGAAATAAATAAAATCTGTTCTCACATAAAATCTTGAAAAACAGTAATACAGTTTCTGCACTTTGGACTTTTTTTTTTTTTAGAAGACAATCACTTCATAAGCTTAACATATCAATATTACATGTTTGTTCACATGGTTCAGTGTGACAAAAAGGTGGATTGTGTTTCTCAGTATGTTCTTCCCAACTACATTCCCATCAGGTGGGTGGTGGGCCATTGGTGTAGTGTAACATGGGGTAGAAGGACCGGGCAAAGTTATTGGCCCCAGTGCAGCCAGGGTCGCTCTCTGACTGGGGAATCAGACAGGGGAGGAGCAGGAGGAACAGAAGGAGGAGGTGGAGAGGGAAAGCAGCGCGAAGGACCCGGTGGAAGAAGGAACGAGGCGGGGAAAAGTCCCTCCTGTCTCTGCACGACACACAAGAAACAAAGTTTATCACCGGATTACAGAAAATACACCAAGCAGTAATATACAATCATTGTATTAATCATAGGTTAAAAAAACTCATGTCTTTCTGCATACCTTTGAGTAGAGGGACTTTTCTTTGGATCTACAGATGCGCCATCTACGTCTGATTCACAATCCTGTATTCATAAAAAATACGTTAGTTTGGTCTGAAGCGGTTAAATGCTAAAGTTTGCATGGGTTTAATAATTGCATAGGCACTGAGTGGGATTCTCCGTGGTTTATGGAATCCTGCACGACTGACACCTGAAAGGAGAACCGCTCACACTGACTTACTGCTGCTTGATAACTTTGAGAAACTATGTACTATGACATTTTTTAATGCCATGCTACAATATGGACGTTTTTGTGATGATATTCTAAAATGACTTTATGACATTTTTATTATATATATTTTTTATTGTAGTTATTTTTTATGACAGACTATATATATACATGTTTATGACACACTACATGAATGTTTTTTAATGACATTTTTGTGACATAATATACTATGTATGACATTGTCTGTACTATGATGCTTTCTGTCTGTAGTTACATTTACCGAGGAGGAACATCTAAACATCCGATCCATCCAACTCTGATCCAGTTCATTAGTCAAACCTTTTTATCCAACCACAAAGTTTTGCAGAGCTTTTAGCTGGAGGAGCTGCAGCGTTCTATGGGATTTGCGGGAAATGAACCGGAGTGCTCGTTAAACTGCGAAAGCTGGGATTTCTAACTGTGTTCCTGTCAATACATCTGGCAAATGTCTGCTCAATGACCTACAACATGGACAAGCTGCAGCTTCAGGTATATAAAGCAACCGGTTACATTAATCACTCAAAATCTATTCCAGCATATTTGTATTGTGCACCAACCAACTGACTTAAAGAAAGTACATGCTGTTCATTGTTGCATTGTTTGTATATACCTGTATACCTTTTTATATATAGTTATCTTTTTCTTCCGCTTTGTTGTCCTTTCTTTCATGCTGACTTTCTATTTTTGTGTAATTACATTAAGCGCAATAAATTCCTTGAATGTGTGTATATTCTTGGCCAATAAAGTTGATTCTGATTTATCTGTCATAAAAAAATCATTAAAAATATCATGGTATAGCATGTTGAAAAAAAATCTAGTGTGTCAATAAAAGTCATAGTATAGTATGTTGAAAAAAGGCATAGTTTAGTAAGTTGAAAAAATTCATTGTACATTATGTGAAAAAAGTGATAACAAAAGTTATAGTATAGCATCTCAAAAAGTTCTAAAACAAACTATGTTGAAAAAGTGATCAGAAAAAATGAATAGTAGCCTATAGTATGTTGAAAAAAAGTCATAGTATAGTATGTAAAAAAAAAAGTGATAAAAGAGTCATAGTATAGTATGTTGAAAAAAGTAATAAGAGTCATAGTGTTGCATTTTGAAAAAAGTCATAGTATAGTATGTAAAAAAAAAGTAATAAAAGAGTCATGGTATAGTAAGTAAAAAAAAAAGTAATAAAAGAGTCATGGTATAGTAAGTAAAAAAAAAAGTAATAAAAGAGTCATGGTATAGTAAGTAAAAAAAAAAGTAATAAAAGAGTCATGGTATAGTAAGTAAAAAAAAAAGTAATAAAAGAGTCATGGTATAGTAAGTTAAAAAAAAAGTAATAAAAGAGTCATGGTATAGTATGTAAAAAAAAAAGTAATAAAAGAGTCATGGTATAGTAAGTATAAAAAAAAGTAATAAAAGAGTCATGGTATAGTAAGTAAAAAAAAAGTAATAAAAGAGTCATGGTATAGTATGTAAAAAAAAAAAGTAATAAAAGAGTCATGGTATAGTATGTAAAAAAAAAAGTGATACAAGAGTCATAGTATAGTGTATCGTAAAAAGTCCTAGTATGGTATGTTGTGTAAATTGTACAAAACATATATTATAGCATGTCAAAAAAAGGTGATAAAAATTAATAGTATATTATGTCAAAAAAAGTCATATAATGTGTCAAAAAAGTGGAAAAAGTCGTAGTTTAGTATGTCAAAAAAAGTCATAAAAGTCAGTATAGCATGTCGAAAAAAGTCATGGTATAATATGTAAAAAAAAAGTGATAAAAGAGTCATAGCATAGTGTGTTGAAAAAAGTCATAAGAAAGTCAAAGTATAGTAGGTTGAAAAAGTGATCAAAAAGTAATAGTATAGCATTATAGCATAAAATTAATAGTAGTGGTATGTAGAAAAAAGTCATAAAAAGTATAGTTTGGTATGTTGAAAAAACGAATAAAAAGTCATAGTATACATTATATGTTGAAAATAATTGATAAAGAAATAATTGTATAGGATGTCAATAAACGTCATGAAAAAAATCGCAGTGTAAAAGGTTATAGTATAGCATGTTGAAAAAAGTCATAAAAGTCACAGTATGTTGAAAAAGTATTGACAGAGTCAGAGTATGTCAAAAAAGTGATAAAAGTTCCATAGTTAAGTATGTCGAAAAAGTCATAGTAAAGTATGTCAAAATGATCATAAAAGTAAAAGTATAGCATGATGAAAAATTAAAAAAAAATAATAATAGTATAGTATGTCAAAAAAGTGATAAAAGTCATAGTAAGGTATGTTGAAAAATGTGATAAAAATGTCATAGTTAAGTATGTCGAAAGAAATCATAAAAAGTAATAGTATAGTATGGTGAAAAAAGTGATAAAAAAGTCAAAATATACTGGAAAAAGTGATAAAAGTCATAGTATAGTATGTCAAAAAAGTCATAAAAGGTATAGTATGTCAAAAAAGTTATAGTATAGTATGTAGAAAAAGTCATTAAAGTCAGTATAGCATGTAGAAAAAAGTGATAAAAAAGTAATAGTATACCAAAAAAATGATAAAAGAGTCATAGTATAGTATGTTGAAAAAAGTCATAAGAAAGTCAAAGTATAGTAGGTTGAAAATGT